>NC_068285.1:30809356-30840282 GCF_025860055.1 Xyrauchen texanus
CATGAAAATAAAATGAATAAAATAAATTATACATGCAGTACCGGTACTGACAGAGTCCATGCCAGATTTGGGCCTCTTGGACAAATATGAATGGACCACCACAAAAAACCCAGCTAACTATACTAGCGTCAGTTTGAGGGGTCACCTTTTCATTAACTGTCAATGGAGTTCTCCTTTAAAGTTCATCTACCATGAAGTCAGTGAACCTGAAGAGACAAGCTCACTGTTTTTGTGTGTGTGTGTGTGTGTGTGTGTGTGTGTGTGTGTGTGTGTGAGCGTGTATTTATCACTTTATGGGGACCAAATGTCCCCATAAGGATAGTTAAACCCGAAATATTTGACCTTGTGAGAACATTTTGTCGGTCCCCATGAGGAAAACAGCTTATAAATCATACTAAATTATGTTTTTTGAAAATGTAAAAATGCAGAAAGTTTTCTGTGAGGTTTAGGTTTAGGGGTAGGGTTAGGTTTAAGGGATAGAATATAAAGTTTGTACAGTAAAAACCATTATGTCTATGGAAAGTCCCCATAAAACATGGAAACACTACGTGTGTGTGTGTGTGTGTGTGTGTGTGTGTGTGTGTGTGTGTGTGTGTGTGTGTGTGTGTGTGTGTGTACATTGACACCATAGCGATGGTTGAGCTGCCTGGACTCGGTTCAATGAAGATTTAAAATGTCCTTTTTATTTAGTCACTTTGCTACTGCAACCAGGAAGTGGAGTTATTAGGCAAGCCTGGAGAGACAGTCCAAAAAAAAGATTTACATACCTTGTAAATCCCTCTTTTTCAGCTGAAAACCAAACCTCTAGAGCTGACAACAGGCTTACTTAATCACAGGTTAATAGTGGGAAAAGAATGGAATAGAACAGGAGTGGGGGGAAGGGATATGGAAAGAGAGAGAAAGGTCATGAGAGAGACAAATTTCAGAAGAGGTCGGGGTTGGGAAAGGACAGAGACCTGGGAAAAAATAAAGAAAAAAATACAAAAAGAATGGGTGGACTGTACTGAGGATACACAAATACAAAGCAGAAAGAAAGAACATTACTATCACCTCCATTTTCCTCACAGCTCCTGTCATCTCCATGGCAACACATACATTTGGTACCACCCTTGCCCTCTGTAAGCCACTTGACCCCCATAAAAGACCCCTATTTCCCTGTGAGGGACCAAAAGAAAGTTGATCCATCCAAGTCCAGTTGATGCATCTCCCTCCATGTTCTTTAATGGTGGGAACTTGAGAATGTTGGCGTTTATATACCTCACCTCTACGGCAATTTTTCCCAAAGCGAAGAGGAGAAGGTTGGTATTATTTACTGCCATAAAGATTCCAAAAGGTCAAAGGTATAGGCTGAAGTATGGTAGGATTAATGTTGGAATTATGATTGTACATTTTGTACATACAACATTTGATACATACTGCATATCCTGATTTATTACAGTGCAATCACAAAATCACAATTGGATTGATTGAGAAATTAATATTTCCAAGGATAAATAAGACAAACTGCTTCTCTAGTCAATTTAACTGCTGTAAATTAGGCCTATATGCCCAAAACAATGTGATGCTTTTTGAAGTTTTGCACTAAATCAAGGTGTTTTTATGATTGATCATTGCTGTGACTTCCCATTCGTTACTTGTGCCTATCCCTAGCTGGAATGCGGTGTTTGAGACAGGGTCTTTCACTGGACTGTGGAACGGTGCAGAGACATAAGCATTTAGCAGGAAGAGATTCACAGCTTTGTGTGTGCTCGTTCCAGCCAGTCACACACTGTACCATGGGAAAGAGCCACCAAGAGCATCCACTTCACCAAGAAGAAAGGTCTTTTGTCCAACAACATGTGTGTCTCTATGTGTGTGTGTGTGTGTGTGTGTGTGTGTGTCTATGATATGAGTAATGAAACCACTGAAACTTTTCTGATTTTCAGGAAAGCCAAGTGACTAAATGGTATGGTCTTAATGTTGTCAAACAGAAGAAACTCCTTTTTCCTTACACATTTCCTTAATAATCTACAATGTATTAAATGACCATTAGTCTTGCTAATGAGTGCTACTACAGCTGATTCATTTAGGAAAGGTAATCCATTTTTAACGAGCCACTCAAGGCCAGAAGCGTAAGTCTCGCTGAGAAGAACTGGACCCTTGAGAGCTGCGGCTGTTTGAAGTGCAGCACATTGAAGGTGATGCCTAAGTATAAAAGACAGGAGGGATGGAGAGCAAAGAGAGAAAAAGACTAAGATGATAAAGGCTAAGAACATGGGAAGTGGTTCTAGACAAATTTAATTGAATGCGCTGTCAGTATCAAAATTAAGTCATCCATCATGATCTTTGCAAAAGCTCTGATGAAAATGTTTTAACTGAGAAATTGCGAGAGTTGTGAGAAATGGAGGACGAAAGGAGAATTAGTGAGATATTGGGGCCAATAGAGGGAAAAACTGGATGAGGGAATCATGGGGCCCCAGCATCCATTCAATCCAGTTCTTGAATTTTATGTGCAGGAAGCAGGAAAAATAGGCAAGCGTAAGGATCTGAGCGACTTTGACAAGGGCAAAATTGTGATGGCTGGACGACTGGGTCAGAGCATTTCCAAAACGGAAGGTCTTGTGGGGTGTTCCCGGTATGCAGTGGTTATTACCTACCAAAAATGGTCCAAGGAAGGACATCCGGTGAACCGGCGACAGGGTCATGGCTCACTGATGTGCGTGGGAAGCGAAGGCTAGCCTGTCTGGTCCGATCCCAAGGAAGAGCTACAGTTAAAGTTTGGGCAAGTAGGAGGCGGGAACCAGCTGAAGAGTCAACATAAAGTTGAATGTAAAACTCAACATAAAACAAACATAAAGAAACACACCCACATGCAGCGTGGCCACGAGCGTCTCTCTCTTGAACTGGCATCTCTTGCTCCCCTTAATCTCACTCTCCCACTGATCATCTGATTCAGTGCCGGCCGTTCCCCGCCACACCCTCTTCCTTGTCACACTCCTCCCCCACCCGATTTAGGCTGGGGTGGCACCGGACTCATCCAGTGTCAGTGTTGCTCTAGGGGGTTTGCAAACTTTTGCTTCACTATGGATCAAGGGTCCATCAAAAGATTAAAGTCTCCTCCCAATATTATATCATGATGGGATCTATAAAAAAGCCCTGATCATCCACGTTAGTTAATAAATATTTGCCAAAATAAGACTTTGCCCCTGAATTTCTGAGTTTCAGACATTTGAATTGTAGAGGTTTCCCTATTATTCCCTAATATAAATCTTGTGGCAATTAGTCTGGGTGTGAATACTAGACGAATTGTTACAACACTATATTATATTTATTACGCTTAAGAGAAATAACCTTCCTTCTTTTTATGGGGTGCCCCAACCCATTCACATTCCACGTGGAGAGAGACAATCCACTCATATTAACATATGACATTTTGACATAAAAAAGATTATAAAGACCACATTCAAACATTGATGTGACCATTAAAACCAGAACAACCCCCAGAACAAAACAATCTTGTCATCAGATTACTCAAGTCCAGTCTTTCTATAAAAATTTTGTGCAACAGAATTAGACAGCAAAAGATAATCTATAAAACAAACTTCAGCCAAGAGGCGGAACCAGCACCAAATAAACCCTCAGTTTCCTCAAACAGTCAAGTGAATGATAAGTGAGCCAGTCTATTCAGCTGCAAGATATCACAAAATGACTTACTCCATTGACTTTATGAAGGACATCGCTTGCTGTGGGCATGTGGATATTTTACGGCCCTCCTTAGCATCTATTCTCAATTTGGCCAGGAATATCAGTGCAAAAGCGACCTTCCGTTAATGTAAACTTTTCTTGCGTTCCTTGAATCAATCACATTTCTCTTGATGAATTCACAAAATCAGGGAACAAGAAAATGCTGTGGTTCTTCCAAGAAAGCATTCCTTTAATCCTCGCCTCGCGTAACAAAATATATTTATCGGGTGATATCAGAAATGTGACCAGAGTTGATCGGGCTTGTCTCCCTCCGCGTATCTCTGTCCCGGAACCCTGTGAGCTTGCTTGATTTCCAGCTTATGGCCTGTTATGTCGAGCAGATTCGGAAGGAGCCCATCCAAGAATTTCTCCATATCCAGACCCTCTTCAGCCTCAGGAATTCCGACAATACGGACGTTATTCCAATGGTTATGGTTCTCCATGTCATCCAACTTCTCCCAGACACGCTCCCATCACGAGTGCCTGAGACTAAAACACGGATGGAGTTTTTGAAGAAGAAAAAAAGAGCAATAAACATCTACCGGTATCAGTTGATAGCTTTATAAGTGGTTCAGTTTAAGATAACTGATGAAGAACTGATATTAAGCTAGAACAAACATGTGTGGAGAGAAGAATATGGTTTATGTCAAAAGGTCAAAGGTGTGTTTTTGGGTTGTAAACATGTTTTCATTGACAAATTGATATGAAATTAGCTGCCCTAAAAGAGTAACAAATACAACAACCAATCAGCCACAACAACATGCAAGATAACGCACATAAAGTGATCTAATAAAATTATTATCTCAGATAAGCTAAACTGAATTTTGAACAGCTAAACTAAACTTAATTAAGAGCAAGTAAGAACAGCATGAACTGAAATGAGTTTGGAATGCCAAAGCACCAAAACAAGTGTGACACCAAAGTCTTTTCAAAACCTTTTATTTTCTAAGCAGAACTGATCTATAGTTCAGAAAATATGATTGGTATGAAAAAGGAAATGACAGGTTTTGAAACAAAAAGCTTTTCTTTTCTTTTTTCAGTCACAATGTTCGTGTGAGGAGTCAAAGATGTTTTTGACATTTGACATCACTTATGTCTCTTTTGAGTCAGTAGGGGGAGCAACAGAGTTGCACTATGAAGCTGACAAGGTTTAGGGGACTGCAGGGAACTCCAACACAGACAGATACACCCATGTACTTATCACAAGTCTGGAAACAATAGATCTTCCCACCACAATCTCTATGGCCACAATTACACACCAATCATCCTCTGATTATGCAGACAGCAACTAGTCACAACTGTAACTCAAAAGTAGTGGTTGAAGGAGGGAACATCTCACCACCATTTAAGCAAGATAATTACTCGGTACACTCAGATGAAAGGATGGTAAAGACTTGTAGGCAGTATAATAGCCTCAATCTAGGCTAACTTCACAAAGACAGGACAGCAGTAAGAATCATTGGAATCCAGCTAGTTTCACAAAACAGTCTTAAGAATACAATTAATTAGTATTTTCTACTTTATTTCTAACTTGAGAAAAAAAAATATGTTTGTATTCCAGAAGGATACAAAGAAATATTTTTCTTAAGAATCTTAAGATTCTAATAGTTTTTCTTTAACATTTATAGCTAGATACCTTCTTACAAACTGCTTATAATTTATCCTAAAATGTTCCTCAATTTTGTCTTTAAAAAACCTGGACTTTACAGATAAGCTGAATTTAGGGAGACTGAGGACAGAGGGCACGACAGCACTGTTTAACAATTTCAGCATGGGATTTTTCCAGAAGCAGTGTTTGTTTATGCCGTCTTGAAGTTGGTTTGTCTGGACCTGCACACCCAGCTGGCACACAGGAGATATGCAGATCTGAACTCTTATCTCTGTCACTGCCTGTCTATGCACGCTGCCATGCTAGAGAACTCCCTCGCTGCTTTTGTGCCTCTACATATCCATCTAAATACTTCTGTTTCATTTTCTCACCGAAAATTTCATAAGCATGGACATATTAATAAACAAACATGCAGACTCTACATTTAGTCTGAACTTTGCCCTATAGTAGAAAAAAATAATAATAATTTAACGGGAAAAAAACAGATTAATTTACAATAAATAAGTCAGTGTTAAATCAATAGCCCACACAAATTTGCACCTGCTGAACTCTACAGAATGCTCCACAGCTTTAAGCCTTCAAAAGTGTACTAGCACATTTGAACATTTTTAAATCTATTCCAAACAATTATTCTGATGTTGCACTAAAAACATGTCTGCATGTCTGCCACAACTCTTAATGCAAATGTGCATTAAGACTTAATGTAACTAGCATTATTCAGGCCAAGCAATCTGGCAAAGAGCCAGTGGCAGAGAGGTCATGCAAGTAGATGTATTTGGCCTCAGTGCAGGTTTGGCTGTGAGGTTTGGCGGCAGATCAAAGGCTTTTTATAGTATTTGATGGCATAATCAAGATTAGGAAACAAATCTGAGCTGAGAATTATTCTACACTCGGCACTGATCAGTCGAGCACTCTGGACCAGAGAGGTTTACTTGAAACAGCCAGGAAGCCAGCAATGCTTCAGTAGTTTCAGAATGTGTGAGAGATAATATTGCAATATTTTTGTTGCACCATTTTACACACAGTAAAATAAATTGCCATAATTTGAGTGGTAAAAGAATGTACAAATGCTACAGTAAAAAAATTTAATTGATTAAAATTTTGTATTCATTTGTATTAATTATAGCTCCTGGAAGGGCCACTTTTGATGAACTTTAAGTCGTCATATGGCCAAATAGTTACTAAAATGATTAACAATACATTTTAAAGCAGGTTTTCAAGTTCCAGAAGGCCAGTATATTAAGTTTATATAATTGAATAATATAAACGGTAGTGAACTGTAAAATATACAGGCATCGAAATTACATTCCGTACAACATTTTTCGAGGTACATTTCTGGCAACCACATTTGCTGGTATTTTCCTGTAAAATTAACAGATTTTTTTAATTTATTTTTTACAGTGCAGTATTCCTGGGGTATCTGAGACAAGTTCCAAGCCCATTTTAAAAGAAGTGCAGTCCTTGTGTCTTGTTTGAAGAATGCAACATGTTTTGAGGTTGCTGTACAGGCCCTGGAAAAGCCCAATAGCAGAACAGCAAAGACCTCAGTGTTGAATGTGTGCATGTGTGTAAGAGGCTGGACTGTCTGCAGCTTGGTGATGAGCTTGTGTAAAAACTTCTCAGCCAGTATTGAGGGGGACTGAGCCTAATCAGGGTTAGGTGGATTATAGTTCTGGTGGGAGACGGCGCAGCAAGACACGCCACAGTGACCAGATTTCAAGAGACAAACCCGTTTACTTCTCGAGACACAAATAGAACAGAAATGCACATAGGCCTATCCGCTGTTTTAAACTCACACCCAAACTCATTCATCTACCATCTGTCCCCAAACACTGTCCGTCCAGGTGCTCCAACATGTAACATCATCCTCTGAACAACACATCACAATAACACTTAGCCAATTCAATTATGAACTCACAGACACAATATTGCTCACAGACAGTGTATACGGTGCAATCTTTAACACTATTAGACTATGACTGTCACTGATAGCAACTAGTCTGTCATATCTGCAAATATCCTCAAATATATCCTCTCCTTGAAGTTTAACTTGATAAGACTAAGCTTATTAAAAATTTGAAACTATTATTTTTAATAGTCTCATTTTTGGAAAATGAAGATTCCTAACTTATATGGTGGTTTTGCCCAGTATAAAAACCGGCAAGACTGAATCAACAACAGGGTGACCGTTTGGATTTAACTTGGGTACAACATATGCCCCCACCCACCCTGTTCATGCTCCATATGGTCACCACACATGCGGTTGTCTTCATCCACTAAAAGCCTGTACAAACAGCCGGCCCCATGATCTGGGATAGGGTGATCCTTTGGCAAGGTTTGCACGACAGACAGGAAGGCAAGTGTAAGACGACAGATGTACTGTTCGTAAACTGAAGGTTCAAAACTATGCGTGCTGATATACAATGTCCATGAAGTATTTGGACACTTAAAATGTATGAATGCCTTTGCATTATTTTAAGAAATATAACACAAACACAGGTCTTATTGTGAAATGTTTTGCTTGAAAACTTTGTTGGGTTTTAAATAGGGATGCACCAATCCGTTACCTGGATTGGTATCAGCTCCAATACTGTGTTTTAGTCATGTTCGCTACTGTCAAAAAATTACATAAAAGAACCACAAAAACACAATTAAAGTAGTTCATCCAAATGACTTCTGCATTTTCTTCAAAGCCACTTGACGTGCAATAGCTCTGTTAATCATAACAGGCTGTGTTTTATAAGTAAATATATAAAATGCATGCGCAGCTTCAGCTGCTCCGTTTATACACACACACACACACACACCTGTTTGAGCGCTACTTACGAACGACATCTCAGATGTAGATGCTCAATAGTTCAGTTCACTTATAATATGCATTTAAAACGGCAACGCAGGTGCATTACTTTTACCAGGATTTGAATAAGATGTGAATTAAAATACTGTGAACTTGCCTACAAACAGACACTTACAGGACTTCCTGGAGAGTTCAGAATGTCAAAATAAAAGCACGAGGGTTTAAAAGTTAAAGGTGCCATGGAGAGACTCACGGAGGCAGAGATATGAACTCAGTAGCAGGGTTTATTGAGCAGATGATTGAAACAGTGATGTAAACATTATGAGTAAATCCAGTTGAGCAGAGTGGCAAACAGCAGGTAAGTAATATCCAGACAGGGTATAGACACGATGCACTGATAACTCACAACAGTCTCATGAAGGCAATAATGAAGATACAGGTATGTTTGATGTACTAGAAATAAATGTACTGTAAGCCTGGAGTACCAGAGATACTATGGATGAGAACAGACAAAGAGTGTGTGTGAAAGCGGGGTATATATGCAGTCCTTGATTAACCACTAATGATATGCAGGTGCGTGTAATCAGAACTCAGGGGCGAGTGAGCGCTGATGGCAGAGAGGAAGACAGAGAGAGAGAGACAGGTGGATCCTTGACAAAAGGTGCAAGATTGAGATTTATTACTATATATTATTATTATTATTATCATTTGTTTACAAATGATAATAATATTTAAGTTCAATGGTTTCCAAACATTAACTGTGTGACATTTTCTACTGATGACATATACTGGAATTACTGTTTTCTGGAATTACTGTTAATTTTGCTACAACTATTATCCAGTATACTAGTTAATAATAAAGTGTTTCTTAATAAGCTATACATGTATATTGAAATAATGTGTAGTTAGAGGTTTGTTTCTTTACATATTAAAGAGTACTCCCAATTAGTTCCACATAATAATGTAAAGATATTCTAAACTGATTATGCAAAAAACAATGGTATCGGATTGGGATTGGTATCGGCCGAAACTGAGATTTCCAATATCAGAATCTGAAGAGTAAAAGTAGTATCAGTGCATCCCTAGTTTAAATGATAAAACAATAGACACATTGTTCCATAAAAGAAGAAAAAGTATTTGGACACATTCTGGTAGTCAAACTTTATACCTGTAAATAGTTATGTGATGTACACCTGGTGGTTACTCTGTTAGGACACCTGTGTGACGATTAGGGGAACTGACATTATACATCCACTAAAAATAACACAATGGCATTTAAAATCAATGTGTGATTTAAGTGCCTAAAAGTTTTCAAATACTTTATTGGCCCACTGCATGTCCAACCCTTCAATAGAGGGAGGAAAAGGGGCATACACAGTCATGTGGTCACAACGTGAGAGAGAAAGCCTGAATGCAGATCATGGGGAACAACTCCCTTTAAGCAAATTAAGGCCATTCACCACAGCTACTGAGAAATACACCCTCTCTTTTCAACACGCGCTTTTACACTTGCACACATTCAGCCACTAAGTCATAATTGTGGGCAGGATAATCTGACAGGTGATACAGATGACACATGCATAAACACACAGCATCAATTACCACATCAACCCCAATTGTCATGGCTCAATGAGCAGTAAACAGGTCTCCTCGAGTAAAAAATACTGCGTGTGAATGTGGAACATTATCTGGGCGCACTGTCGTGAGTGACAGCTAATCTAACTACCAAATTTATGAACTTATACTGTAGCCTACAATCAGAATAAAAACTCCCGAATGCATCTAACCTAACATGCGAAGTACTTTTAAGTGGCATGTTAGTTATTTTTGCATATTTTTGCATTTTCTCACTTTCACATGGCGAGCACTATCCTCTCTCTATGTGGCTTCACTCTCTGTCGGTCTCTGTGTGCGCATGAGAAAAAGAGAAGCCACATGGGTAGATATACCACTTAAAGTTGGTTTATGAGGTATTTCTTACTTGTTTTCTAAGTCAAATTGCTGGAAAGCTTTTTGAATTATGACCGATTGATGGATGTTAGAGCTGCACAATTAATAACATATTTTAACACTCATCACGTTTTCAGCCTCTCACGGCTAAGATAAAATGAGCAGCTGGGTAAAGTTGCAAATTGTTGTTCATTCTCATCAAAGGCTGTGTCTACAGATCACAAATCACAAGTTCTTTAGAAGTCCATTTTTGCCTCAACTGACATATCGCATTCTCTTTAGAAGTCTGCTACTGACTAATCTGTTTCACTTTCAAGGACACTCTGACATCAAAGCATACAGAGCAAAAACATACAACGATACCACGTTTTACATTTTTTTTATTTGGGTACAATAAATATGTTAAAGTGAAATAAAAAATTGCTCTTAAATGACAAAATAATTGTGATTATCATTTTAACCATTATGGCGCAGACCTGACGGATGTCTTAAAAACATGGCGCTTAAGCGCAAGATTCAAGATGGGAGAAACAGTGAGATGCACAACAGGTCAAAGACCTCCGTAAAGCGCAGGTTTGTATAGAAAGACTATTAAAAAAGGTTGACCTCTAATAATTAGTGCCTGATCCAAAGTTACCATAACAACATATTTGAATGCCTTATAGTGCCTGCAGGGAAGGTGTCAAGGATGGGTGTTTGGCTATTAAACTCAATGCTCAACGACTCAAGCCTTGAGCCACATATTGGGGCATGTGCTCACAATTAATCTTGACCTTGGTCAGCCAAAGGGAGTAGCTGCAACAATGGAACATCTTCCTTTAAAGTCTTATCAAAGACTTTTGTGTACTATACTTCGGGCCTAGAGTATGTTTTACACTAGCGATGCTTTGGCCACGCAATCACAGCAGCGTTTGCGTACTTGCACAGAGTATGTTTCTGGCCTTGGTATCTGGGAACTCTTGTAACTACATAGTTAAAAAGCTGACAATAGACTTATGTGAGAGCACATAACCTCTTCATTTGAATCCCGACTGCAGTCTGCCATTGACTTCGCTCTTATCAGACTCCTGCACCCAATAACAAACTCAGGATTTCAGCTTATTGCGTGCCAGTGTAAGTTAACTTTACAAACAACTGAAACAATGCACACAGACTGACGGAATTAACAATGGAGCATATATCTATTATGTAAGGCTAGAACTTATGCAAAATATGGAATGAGTGGCGTGGGTTGACAAAATACTTTGAATGAAACCAACCTTTCTTTTCCTCGAGGTCCTGAAGATACTGTCTGTACGATGCCGCAGCGCTCATTTCGCCACGGCTAGAAAGAAGGAAAGCAAAACTAAAGGAAAGCAATAAAGACGGTGGGTAGAGAGGAACTGGAGGAGTAGAAATGGCAGGATTGAAACTGAAAGGAACTGAGAGGCTGAAATAAGTTTGTTTAAAAGGCAAAGTGGGAGAGGCCAGAGTGCAAAGCTTAAGGATCGCTGGATTCCAACAAGTCACCACTCCATAGTCAGCATGAAAATCCAGTAAGTCATTTCCCTGTTCCTTTTTCTTGTGTTTTTCTTTGAGTAAACTGCTATAACTTGCTCTCGTGTGTCTTTGTGTGTACCAGCCGGCTGCCTGGTAGCTCTGAAAGAGCAGTGTGTTTTAGATCCGTGTAGAGGAGCTGTACTTTGACCACAAGACAGGTGATGTCACTGCAAGAGCCTGAGCATGTGTTGCACTCCCTGCATGACTCAGAATCTGTGTATGTGCGTTAGAATGTGTGTGCATAAATTCTAAGGACATTTTTGCATCAATAACCTAGGCTGTTTATTCAGCTTAAACAAATAAATCCTATCTCTATTTTGTGCTAACCCTTTTCTCTGGCTTTCAATATATGACAGCATATCTAGGATCTATATGGAAGAATCTAATACAAGAGTGCTCATGTTTTGTACCTTCCAAATGTCAAAATAAGACTAGATTTCTAGTTGCAATTCATGGAAATGTCCTTATTTCATTCTTTATCTATTACATTTCAGATGGAACAACTGATTGCAGACTTTCTCTGGTTACTTTTTTCTTTTGGTGGAAGGAGGAAGGTAAATAAGCAAGTGAAAGATTAGCCCTTTCTGGAATTCAGTAAAGAAAACCTTAATATTTTACTACAAAAAAAAAAAAAAAACACTTTTACTTGAGATCTAACCTACAAAAACAACTATATAAAAACAAAACAAAAATAAACATGGTATTTGAGGGTGAACAGCTTGTAATATCTATTTTCATTAAAAAAAAATACTTAAATGACAGTCAAAGCACTTCACAGCCAAAAATGTTCACACCCTGCAGTCACTAATCCCCATGAGAACACAAAATCTCAAGTAGTATTTAGACAATTAGCCATGATTAGCTAAAAGGACTAAGAAAAGCATTATTGTGCTTTGCTTTTCCACAAAGGGAGCTTAAGCCAAAACCACACGAATACGTTTTCATTTGAAAACGCATATTTTTCTCTACGTTTTAGTCTTCCGTCCACATTGAGAGAGCGTTTTTGTCAGCAAAAACAGAACTTTTCGAAAATTCTCTCCCAAGTGGATACATTTGAAAACACTGTCTTCGCATTGAAGAGAGGACTGGGAAAATGGATATATCTGAAAACGATGACGTATTTTTTGTCATGTGACACAGTCATGTGATCCATTCAACCTAAAAAAAATCAAGATAGCAGCCCATAGTGGCCTGGCTAGCTCAGCAAGTTGACACTGTCTACCACACCTAGAGTTGCAAGTTTGAATCCAGGGTATGCTGAGTGACTCCAGCCAGGTCTCCTAAGCAACCAAATTGGCCCAGTTACTAGGGAGGTAGAGTCACATGGGGTAACCTCTTTGTGGTCCTGATTAGTGGTTCTCGCACTCAATGGGGCACGTGGTAAATTGTGAGTGGATCGTGGAGAATACTGTAGCATGAGCCTCCACATGCTGTGAGTCTCTGCAGTGTCATGCACAGCAAGCCACGTGATAAGATGCACGGATTGACTAGATCAGAAGCAGAGGCAACTGAGACTAGTCCTCTGCCACCCAGATTGAGGTGAGTAACCATGCCACCACGAGGACCTAGTAAGTAGTGGGAATTAGACATTCCAAATTGGGGAGAAAAGGGGATAAAAATATATATATATATATATATATATATATATATATATATATATATAAAAGATAGCAGCCCATACTGTAGCAGTGCTGTTGTGCCTGATATACGTTGATAGCATCAATAAAGATAAACAGTACTTTGCACAACCTACACATTGCATTCCTTCAAAGGAGAAAGGAAGTTTACTCAGAATTGGTGTCCAATCACATAACACAAGGACAATTGTGTTTAAGACCATACATGGACCGGCACTTTTTCCCAAGCGCATAAGCGGTTTAAAGAGTTTTCACACATTTTAATGTGGATGAGCAACTTCTGGAAAATGCTTGAAAACGGCAGTGTGGATGTAAAGCGTTTTGAAAGTCAAAACACAGTTTTCAAATGTATCTGGATTAATGTAGATGTTGCCTTAGATGCAAATAAATAGGCCATGGAGAAGTGATGGAGAGATGGCCACATAAGACATGAAGTTCTCCATTTGTACGGTAAACACAGTATTGAACCAGAAATTAAACTGTTTATGATCTGTAAGAGTTCTATCATAGCATATTAAACCATATTATTTCAAAGTCTAAAGGAATCTTCTGAGTGTAATCACAAGTTGGCAACTCTATTGGCAACATCTGTGGCATGCTGTGATCACATCATGAACATGTGAAGTCAGTAAATTCAGTAACTTTCACATGATTTGTGCAAGGATACCAAAAAGGGATGCAACTAGAGACTGTAGAATGGGATGGGTCACTGAACGGGAGAATTCACTGAATGTGTTATATTTGTAGGAATAGAAGTCCATAAAAGAATGCAACTTAACAGCAGAGAGCACATTTTTGTACAAAACAATATACAGTATACATTAAATTTTACAGAAATATGAACTGCACATTTTTGCTTAAACCCTCTGAAATGTCTGCTAAATAGACTTCTGTTGTAAGTTAATTACAATAAATATGTTTTTGTGTGTTTGTTCAAATAAACTGAGGGTCATTATAGTTTTCTGTGGTGATCAACAGCATGCCACAATTGCTGTCAATAGAGGTTAACATGCATCCATACTAATGGATACAAGCAAAACAACATGTTCAAAAATAGGCTACCACAGTGGAGATAAAAAAACAACATTATGCTAAGTGAAATATGGAAATTAATTTGCATATCTAAATATCTAATTTCCAAGTCTAAAACGCTTTCAACACATCTTATGGTCAATGTAAAAGCTTTTAAAGTACAGTTTCTGATAGCAACAGCTAAATGTATCGGATTACAAAATATTTTACTAAATTTAACTTTTTTGTGTTTAATGACCAGCATAGAAGGGAGGATAAACTGATTACCATCTAATGGATTGTTGATAACAAAAAAATAAAGATCATAAAACTAAACTAACCCCAAACAAATTTAGACCAAAATAGGAATACGTTGTATTTAGGGATGCACCGATACCACTTTTCCTCATCCGATCCGATTCCGATATCTGAAATCTCATTATTGGCTGATACCGATCCATGTTGTTTTTTCAAAATCAGTTTATAATATCTCTACCTCACTGAGTGATGCTAATTATATATAAAGAAACACAAACCTTTAACTACACATTATTTCAATATAAATGTACAAACTATTAAGAAAAACTGTATTGTTAACTAGTCTACTAGATAATGTTGCAGCAAAATTAACAGTAATTCCAGTATAAGTGTTATTAAAGAATTTTATAAAATTCCTATGGGAAAAAAAATGGATGGGAAAAACACCAAGATGGCTGAAAAAGTGGGCGGGAACTGTTTAACACTTTAGTGATGCTTGCTTTAGCTGCAAATAACTCAGCATCAAAAGGAGCTCAAAAATCTTGGCAAAAACACTTCCAGGCATGACAGAATGAGCACTTATTTAAGTATGCTACCTGCTGTCAGGGTGGGCTTCTGTTCAGAGGCGTTTTGAGAAATCTCTTTTGAGCGAGCAGCCAGGTCTCTTCTCAAATCCCCCCGAGCAGATTGCAGTGGATTAGGGGCCCTGCATGAACCTTCAGAGAGTGTGCTTTCTTGCTGTCTTCAATCCAGATGATCTGATATTTCATAGATATGTAGGTCATGCTCACCCGGTTGGAGGGAATGTAGCGTGCAAACCCCAAGATCTGGTGAGGAATGAGGCCATTAAGAGCACATATCAAAGAGGCATTCAGCAGTTTGGATCAGTGCTGATTCAGAGGCGGTGGGTTTGCTTGGCTGCCCAGCCACACAGGTAATGAAACCCTTTGACATCCACTAACTGTGCAACTCAAGCAGTCCCAGTCTGGTCTTAAAATGGGTCCCAACGAAAACACACACAAACACACACATTCAAGACCACAGCAGTAGCTGTGCTCTACAGTTGAAAAAGGCCAATTAGTTGAACCAGCCATCTAGACAACTCCACCCATCTTCCATTGGTAGTAAAAGCAGATAGTCCAGCAGAAAAGTTATTCTACACTTCTACATTTACATCAAGAAATCTTATATATCATAACTTGATATATTATCAACAAATGCTGGCTATCGGCAGACTATTCTGTTCCACAAAACCTGTGAACAGCTGCCAAACAGTGATGAAAACCACTGTGTGATCTGTGAAAATACAGCAACCATACATGCCATGCAACTGTGTGTCTGGGATGCTGTTAGTGCAATTTAGGATTTCTGTAATACAAGCCGTGATTTCCTGTGTAATAACCCATTCAAAGCCTAGCACTCAAGACACATGCCTTAGACATACAGGAGACACTGACCCATTTCTACAGACAGCAGGGGGTAGAACAAAGCACCGACGGTCAGAACAGACCAAATACTTGGCACAGGCTGGAACAAGCCCCCACAAATCAGCAGATGTGTCATGGCACTTGGGGATGGGGGAGAAACTCCAACAACCAACCTGAGTGTGACACTGCTGTATGCTGATTGAGCTGACACAATATCTGAGAGATGAATATAAAATGTGTGATATACAGATAGATATAAATAAAGAGAGAATGACAGAGACTGAGTAACAGGTAAAACTGATGACAAACTAGATAAAGAAATATAGGCAGAGTGATGTTGATTTATAGCTGGATGAGTTGTAGACGAATGACATAAGAGCGTCAGAATCTAGGCAGGACACTGGAGTGCGGCCTGTCTGATGGAATGCATAAACAGCTCTTGTGTGCTGTGCATTTACTCCAGCGATCCCAACATAGTTCACAGTCATCCATGGAGTTCAATTGCACAGCTGTCTGCTCACAAGAAAGACAGGTGACACCTGTTCAACAAACTTACAACTAAAGAACAGCTACAAAAATTGACAAATCATGTACAGTAAACAGGCTAATAATGTAATGCTGATTGACGCAATATCAAAATGATAAATTACTATTACTCTCTCTAGTCCTAGATAGAAATAAAAACATTACTCATTAAAAAGCATATAAACTTCCCACTGTGTTCTCTTACCTTGAAAAACAATTAAAAAAAACATGATTTTTCCATATTTGCAGAAGAATGTAAATCCTTGTTACTTTAATATAAAATACAACTGATTTTTTTCACACAGCTTCATACACAGTTCATTCAATCAGAATTTTAAGACTAATATATTCGTTCTATAATTAACAATTTTCACTTAAGAGTCTGGTTTTGATTTGCACTTGATCTTTGAGAAAGACACAAGTCAGTCTGAATCTTCAAACAACAGCAATTTAATTCTGCAAGCTAGCCTTCAATCAACAATATCTGTTCAGGTAGGGATGTAGACAGATTAACCAGAATGAACAATTTGTTCAAATAATAATCTTGGTTAAACATAAACCGAGAGGTAGAGGTCTGTGGGGGTCTGTGGGGGCCATCCCGCACCTGCCCACAAGTTTCTATCCTGCACACGTATGCTCCAGCTGAATTTTACACCATGTTCTCCTGCTCTCTGCTTTTACCGAACACTCCCGTTTCCGAAACCCTGCATTTGTTTTCCACATTGGGCAAAAGCCATACAAATAAATCTCTGTATCCTGGGTGACAGGATGACTGTGGACATTGGGGACAGATATTTCCTAGCATATGTCCTAGCAGGAGTCATGATTGGTAAAAAAAAAAATCATCCTCAGGGGAAGGAAGTCAGCTGGGCCACACTCTTTAGGGAATGGTGTGGGAGGATGGGCATGGTGGCGGCGTTTGAGGAGATCTTTTTAGAAGGCTGGGAATATGGGATTTGTTCATCAGGAGGTGGAGGGGTTATATGGCTTTTTTGGATGGTTCTCGGGGAATGGCAGTGGAGAGGGATTTTTAGTTTAGTTAGTATGTATTTTATTGGTTTTGTTTTTGTATTTATTTTATTTTGATATTATCTAATTGTTGGTGACCACAGTAGTGCATATTTTTTATGTTGTGGTTGTATGTTTTATTTTTGGAATCAATAAAATTGTTATAATAACAACAACAAAAAAACTCCCTTAACTGACGACGGAGCAAAAAAATTCTCTTGATTCTAAGATAACGTTGGAGGAGTAATTAAGGCCAGATTAGTCTGATTCTTAAAAAGGACAAAGATACAAGAGAGTGTAAGAGTTACCATCTAATTTCCCTAATCCAGCTAGATGGTAAAATCTTTGATGATTTTTTTCTCAAGACATTTTCTGGTTTTCATCCCTAAAATGCTCTTATGAGAGGAACTACTTTCTTCCACCATGGATTCAAAGTCTTATTTTAACAGTTTGAGCCTTCGTTGTTAATTCGAAAACATCACGTTAGAACTAGCAACAGAGGATTGTGCTGCTTTTTTCTTTAAATCTTTTTTTAAGATTTATTTTTAAGCTTAAATGATGTCCACATATTCACATCATTTTACACCATAACAAAGGGAACAAAGCTGTCTTAGGAGTTTTGTGCACACATCACCACTAAGCATTTAGACAATCAACTGCATGGTGTTAATGCACGAGAATAATGGTTTGATTAACAGTGGGGCAGTGGAACACATCAATCTCACAATACAACCTCAAAGATCAATTCCTGATTGGATGACATGCATGACCTCATCTCAATTCAACACTCCACCGAACAGTACCGTATGTAGCCATCTCAGAAGATTTTTAATGGCTGTCCTTCTCTGAATTCCCTTTTCCATTCTTCTATCTCTGGTTCTCCTCTTTTAAGCAGCTGTCTTTCTGTTGTAGGTCCACAACACACCAGGTGGGTCCACACCCTATATTCTGGAAAACCTATACAAAACTGCCCTGTGAATGTCAATCCAATGGCACCCTTTGCAATGCTGACATGCGTTTTATAAAACAACTGTGTCCAGAAGAGATGGCCTGGGTGGCAGCTGAGAGAAAATACTAAAGGCCTGTTCACAACAAGTCTTTTTTGTTTTCTTTAGTATGAATGTTCATTCTAAACAAGCTTTTGCACGATAACAATGCATTCCTTTGGAGCTATGCACATTAGGTCTGACAAATCGTCCGCCGACAATCAGATTGTGGGTTTTTTTTGGAGAGTGTCCTGATATATTTTCCCTTCGGACTGCGATGATAACTGTCTGACCAATGAGATAAGAGCTTTTTGTCAGTCGCTGCAGCTGCTCAATCCAGTGTGATGGTGGTGCTAAACAACTGGCAAACGTGCAGCTAATACACACCCTTGAAAATTATATCATTAAAAATAAAGAGTTGCAGTTCATGTACCCTTTGTACTGCAAACATAAACCCCTTATGTTTTTGAAAGTCTGCTTATGTTTTCTAATATCTTTACATTTTTAATATGTATATCACAATGCCTATTATATTCTAATGGTATTAAAAATAGCAGTGAGGTTCAGCAATTCATTTGCACTGAGCTCTTAGAAAATCCCTGAAAAAGACTTTACATGATATATTTGACTGTAAACAAAGCAATTGCAGAACCACACTGCCTTTTTATTTTATCGCAAGTGTAATATAACAAAATATTGCAATAATTGTAATAAAGACAGAGAGCCAGGGTATTCTTTTATATTATATTAATACTATAAAATATATTTTATAATATACCTGTTATTGTAAATTATTCCATGTGTATTTATATCACTGTACCTTGTGATATACAATCCAGACTTGGATTCAGGTGTCCGTTTATAAAATAGCCTACTTGTAGCAAAATATATGAGCAAATAAATATCCAACAGCGCTCTTTACTCAAATCATTGCATAAAAAACATATACTCCTCAAAATGCATCAACACCATTGAAACAACATAATGAAACAGTTATACCAAATTAGGTATGAATTTTGGTATATTCGGTGTCACCATCCATTAGAGGTTTGTCTCGCAAAATCGTCATGGATTTGGTGTGAAAAGGCCCCTCTCACAAAAAACACTTCACATCCACTCTTTCATTTAAGCCTAGCATCTTCTTTGAATTGCACCTGTCCTCCAACTTCTCTTTTTTAGACCCTTAAATCGAGTCCCTTTAAGCTCTGTACGTAGAGAAAAGGTTTAAGTGCAAAGAGACACTTACATAAACATTGTTATAAAGATGTGCTTGTAACGGGGCCATCGATCACCTGCCTTTCAGAGTTAAGGGTGAATGTCTCTCTTTATCTTTCTCTCTCTCATAAGAGGGATAATGTAGAGAATGGTTTCAAAAATAAAAACTTAAAACACGCAGGTGAAGAGTAAATGGCCAGGCAGAGACAATTCTTAGTAAAATAAAAAAATAAAAAATTAACTGGGCTTGCATTTCTCTACAATAATTTAAAAACTTTAATTTTAATACAGAATATGTAACAGACCAGAATAAATTACAACAGTACAGTATAGTGGTCATTGATTTATTTGGAATTAATGTATCTTTTAAACACAGATGACCAAAGCATTAATATCACACACAGGGACAAGAAATGACTTGTTATGCTGAAATGACTAATACTATTGCTTATATTTAGGGGTAGGGTTTAAATACATTGCCATTTGAAACCTCACACTAGGGATGGGCGATACCACTTATTTTGTTTTCGACCTGATACCAATAGTTTCAAGTACAATATTGTCAATACTGATACCGATACCACATCTAGGGCCCAGGGCCTCGTTACCCAAAAGCATTGTGTGCCTAAGTAGATCTTAGAATCTATCTTACGATTCATCTTAGTTTGCAGCCTGTTTACCAAAGCCATCATAACTTAAGTAGTAACTGAAAATGCTCATAGATTTACAAGTGCTCTGGAGTAATCGTACAGCACTAAGAAATTTGTAAGGACACAGACCTATGCAGACACAGGACAATTGCAAAATTACATGTAATACAATTTAAATACCAATAGCTTCACTTTATGCTGTGAATTTAATATCATGATACCAGTTTTATTCAATTTTACGATTGTTGCAGAGAACTGTATAAATTAAAATCAGAGAGAAGGAAAAAAGTCAAGGACGTGTTTCCATGCATGAAAATCATCCGTATATGTCTCATCATCCTTGTCTCTTCTTCCTCTAAGACATTCTAGGGCACTCTTGTGTAGATGTAGATGTGTACATGTTGTGTAGCGCTGCACATGTTGTGTAGCATTGCTGTTAGCTTTATCACTTTTCGGAGTAACCAGAGCAATCCAATATTCCCGACCATTCTGCTGAGGAAATAATTGTGAGCATCTATATAAATATACAATACAGTTTCATCACCTCTCTTGCGTAGGCACTCTGTATCAACAACACGTCTGAATAAGTCACTTCAGGTGAACGTTTGATGTTCTTTGAGAAAATATATTATTTAAAGGATCTGGAAATGAGACCAGAAATGCTTCAGGGTCAGTAGTGTCCTAATTCCTTTGTTTTTGTTTACATCCTTCAAATGGTCTATATGGTCTACATTTCAGCACAGTCACACAGACAACGACTCTCTTAAGTAGCACTGAAAGCACGTCCTTGCATGTTCATGTTAAGTACAGTTTTGGGAAACGCACATAAAAAATATCTGACTTTTGTAATATCAATCGTAGAAAACACTCTTAACTGCTAAGATCAATTTTTTTTGGGAAACAAGGCTCAGATTAGATTCTTGTAGGAAGTCTTTTGACTTGGACCAGTAAGCAACCACCTATACAACCACTCTAAACACCCAAGCAAAACAAATCAGAACATCTTAGCAATTGTACAGACCAAGAAATCACCCAGAACACTCTGTGTCAGTGAGTTTTGGACAGGCAAGCATGACACACATTTTCATCAGATAATTTAAAAATTTAGTTTTAAGTGACATATCTGTTATTTTATCTCCCCTTTTCCTCCCCATGTTCTCTTCCAGTCATTTTGTTACTTCGATGATTTTTCTCATTAGAACACAAGGGAAAAAAATGGCAAGAGTCTGTAGTACACTGACTTATTGGCTTACACTTGTTTGCAACGTTTAGACCATTAAATATTCGTCAGGCAAAAAAAAAAAAAATACATGATAATAGGCCTAATTATCTCAACTTGTGCATTTCTGTGACTGAAACCATAACACACACTTTGGGAATCAAGAGACTCACACTTTAGGAATCTCGAAACTGCAGCAGGGTTACAAAATACACAGTAGTCATGAATATTAGTAAACATGTAGCAGAAACTTCACCGAAAAAACCCACCCAAAACTTATAAACGCATCGCGTTCAGTACACGTGCGATTCATTAAAGCATAACATACCGACAAGGAAACATACCCTGCATTGCAGCAGGTAAACAACTTCACCAACAGTTAAAAATCCATGAGGAGAGTGATTTCACATCACTGTTGTACAGCTATTGCACTCGCTTCACTGACACTGACAAGTCGCACCACAGCCGGACCTTCTTTTTGATTTTACGGACATGACGTAATCACGCAAGGACAAATGAAGAACGCTTGCGAATTCGTCCCAAATCCATCCCGAAAGCTCTATATAGCTCTATTGCAGACTTATGACTTACAGTAGTGAATCAGGGTAAGTCAAAAACATGGTTTGGAAGACAGATTTGTTGGTGTACTCACTCATTAATGATATTTTGTTAATTTCAAGCAAAGAAATCTTACATAGTGTAGCCTTAACCTGTCCTCTCCATATCAAGCAGCTCTCATCTTTGTATACAATGCATTCCAGTAAAGTAAAACAAAAAATAGAAAAATGTGCGGATCCAAACACATATATGATTTTTTAAATATATATACACTGTATATAATCCAGAACAGCAAAAACATGGGGGGGGACATACTGCTGAAGATTGGGAAGAGGGCATTGTAGGCCAGCAGAGGGCATGATCTGTGCCAAAGAAATACAGAGAGAGAGAAATAAAAAGACTTCTCAGCTCTCCATCCAGAGAAAGGTTTCATTCATTTGCCTCTGACAAACACCACCACTCTTTTCCTTCTCCTCCCTTCTCTTCTAAAAACCTTTTTCCCCTCAACTGCCTTTGTTACTTCAAATCCCTCTCTTTTTATTGATTTGAGGGCAGTTTGAAGTGATCTGCAGTACTGTGTACAGTATGAAGCACGGCTGGGCCATTCTTCCTCCCCAGAAATAACTGCATCAAGACCCCAGACTTTGAAACCGCACAGAGAGCGGCAGACAGAGACAGATCCAGCCACATTCACTTGGATCTTTTTAGCTTGGTTTGGTCTTTGCGCAACCACAGGAGAATTCCAGAGACAGAAAAGAGAGGTGAAAACTGAGGTGGAAACTTAGTAATGTCTGTCCAAGAGCCAACACAATCTGGCAACAAAACTTCAATTTAAAGGGTTAGTTCACCCCAAAATTTTAATTCTCTGATCATTTACTCACCGTAATGCCATCCCAGGTGTGTATGACTTTCTTTCTTCTGCTGAACACAATTGAAGAAAAAGAGAAGAATATCTCAGCTCAGTAGGTCCTTAAAAAGCAAGTGAATGATGATTTTGACATTTGAAGCTCCAAAAAGAAGAGGCAGTGAGCATAAACCTTATCTGTACGACTACAGCTGGGAAATTAATGTCTTATAAAGAGAATTGGTGCAATGAATATCAATATTTAAGTACTTTTTAACTATAAATCAGCAGAACGTGCATGTGATGTAGAGCGCAGTGATCTCTCGTGTGACGAATTCCTGTTGGCATATTATGGACGTCATCTCACGTGCTTCTCTCGGTTGAGACATCCAGTTTAAGATACTTCGGTATCAAGTCGATACTAAAATAAAAAAAGATGTAACAGTGTTTCTGCAGTACCGGTAGTACTGAGGACCAACTCTATCCAGTACCAGTGCGCAGTATGTCTGATACATGACTGCTTTAAAATGCTCATTTTGAGTGCATGCTCTGATTAATTGTCCATTTCAGTGTAAGGAGTAACAAATTAAAATCATGACATGTCCTGTTGTGATTTATTAAAACCCTAAAGGCTACAATTTTAGTGTGGAAGAGCTGTGTACTTTGAATGAATGTACATCTGGAAAGTATTCACAGCACTTCACTTTTTCCACATTTTGTTATGTTACAGCTTTATTCCAAAATGGATTAAATTCATTATTTTCCTCAAAATTCTACAAACAATACCCCATAATGACAAAGTGAAAGAAGTATGTTTGAAATCTTTGCAAATTTATTAAAAATAAAAAATCACATGTACATAAGTATTCACAGCCTTTGCCATGACACTCAAAATTGAGCTCAGGTGCATCCTGAAAGTCTGACTTAAAGGCCAGTGTATAGAGATGAGATTTCATAAATGGAAGAAGTTTGGAACCACCAGGACTCTTCATAGAGCTGGCCGTCCGGCCAAACTGAGTGATCAGGGGAGAAGGGCCTTAGTTAGGGAGGTGACCAAGAATCCAATGGTCACTCTGACAGAGCTCCAGCGTTTCTCTGTGGAGAGAGGAGAACCTTCCAGAAGAACAACCATCTCTGCAGCACTCAACCAATCAGGCCTGTATGGTAGTGTGGCCAGACGGAAGCCACTCCTCAGTAAAAGACACATGACAGCCCACCTGGTGTTTGCCAAAAGGCACCTGAAGGACTCTCAGGCCATGAGAAAAAAAATTCTCTGGTCTGATGAAACAAAGATTGATCTCTTTGGCCTGAATGCCAAGTGTCATATTTGGAGGAAACCTCATCACCTGGCCAAAACCATCCCTACAGTGAAGCAGGGTGGTGGTGGCAGCATCATGCTGTGGGGATGTTTTTCAGCGGCAGGAACTGTGAGACTAGTCAGGATCGAGGGAAAGATGAATGCAGCTGATGTACAGAGCATCCTTGATGAAAACCTGCTCCAGAGCACTCTAGACCTCAGACTGGGGTGAAGGTTCATCTACCAACAGGACAACGACCCTAAGCACACAGCCAAGATAACAAAGGAGTGGCTACGGGACAACTCTGTGAATGTCCTTGAGTGGCCCAGCCAGAGCCCAGACTTGAACCCGATTGAACATCTCTGGAGAGATCTGAAAATGTCTGTGCACCGACGCTCCCCATCCAACCTGATGGAGCTTGAGAAGTCCTGCAAAGAAGAATGGGAGAAACTGCCAAAAATAGGTGTGCCATGCTTGTAGCATCATACACAAAAAGACTTGAGGCTGTAATTATTTTTTATAAATTTGCAAAGATTTCAAACAATGAACACTATGAACCATACAGCAAATGTAAACTACATAGTTAAATAATAAAACAACAGAGTCAACCAAAGTGTTTCACAGTAATACAATTTAAAACATAACATTTCAAAATGACCACATACACACACACCAGTAATCTAAAACACAAACACTCCAAAACATGTCCTACATTCGTCAGACTTAAAGGCCAGTGTATAGAGATGAGATTTCAGATGTGACTTAAGTGTCTGGAACTGTTAATCCGGAAAGTGAATATTCAGGCAAAAATACACATAATAAAAGCATGTGGCAAAATAAAATCTAGATGCATTAAATTGAAGAAATTGTGAAAGAAATATATTACAAATGTAAAGTAAAATATACTATTCACTGTAATAATAATAATAATAATAATAATGAAGCAATATCACAAGCAAGACTGCGGTTGAATAAAAGATTTAAGAATTAATTGATTAGCCACAATTTTGATGATGAAATTAAATTAAACTAAAACATGGAGTTCTGGAAAATAATAATAAATAAAAACGAAAACATGATATGGTAAAGCATAAAACGGATTTCAGTAGGGCGCTACTAAAAAACACTTAAGCAATGCATCCTTGATTGAGAAACACGGGAAACATGGATTTCTTTTAATGTATTATTTACATTGAAAAGTAACTTTTTAAATAGGCTAATCAGGTGTGTTCAATAGCACATTGTCATATCAGCATATTTATACTGTGGTACCGAAATTGGTATAGATCACTGTGAAATTTCACTGGTATCGGTACCAACTACTGAAATCTTGATACTGTGACAACACTAACAGATACAAATGCAGATCTAAACCAAAACCAACAAAGCTTATGTTCGGTGTTTCTCCTACTCAGTTGTAAACAGCGCTGCTCTTCCGATTGTGAAGCACGTGCGTCAGTTCATGTGTGAACATGCAACGCGAGTACGTCACATGCGCATATAATTGCTAATCCGGAAGCAAAGTTTTATTGTTAAAAAGTACTCAAATACTAATCTTTTTCACCCCCAAACAGATTGTTTCTCTTCATAAGACATTAATTTAACCACTGGAGTCTTTTGGATAATGTTTATGCTGACTGCCTGTTCTTTTTGGAGATTCAAAACTCGAAATTACCATTAACTTGCATTTTAAGGGCCTACTGAGCAAAGATATTTTTCCTTATTTTCTTAAAATGTGTTCAGTGAAAGAAAGTCATACACACCTGAGATTGCATGAGGGTGAGTAAATAATAAGAGAATTTTCTTTTTTGGGTGAACTAACCCTTTAAGGTGAAAGTATGTACAGTGAACTTAACAGATGGAGCACCACACTCACCAAGGCATTCAAGCAGCCTCTCGCTGCAAGCTCAGACAGAGCTAAAGCAATAACAAGCACCATAGGAGTATTTATAACTGTAGATATGCAACCACACTCAATCGTCGAGAACACAGGATTTAATTGAGCGCCGTTATAAACTTGAAAATTTAGGAAAACAAGTGGTGAGCTGAAAGGCAAAGGACAGAAATCTGTACTGCTAATGTCTGAATTTTGTTACAATTATTATAATTGCACTTTTATACTTTATTATTATTATTATTTTATACAATGTGCATATAATGTGCAAACTCTTAAGTTTTGTATTGTAATTTCGTTGAATATGCATAGTGCAGTCACGTATAAATGAGAATTCACAATAAGAATTGTTGCCCATCAGCCACTGTTTTAAAAATAAATAATTTATAGAAAGATTTTTATCTGAAGTAACCAAAGAATGTGCAGGTGGGGTAGAAAAATATCAAGCAATAAAATAATAGTCTAACATTTAACAAACCAATCAAATCACAGTGGATAAAATCAAGTCCCTGCCTAACAATATTTCCCACTTCATATTCTGTTTGACTCGGAAATGCATCAGATTAAAGTTAAATGTTTGGCGAATTCAGTTTTATATAGTGTCGTTAAATAGCAGAGAAGCCTGTTCAAGAACAAAACTAGTAGTGAAAAAAAGGCAAATTACTATCTGACAGATTCATAGAAATCCCTGTGAAATACAGATCAGATTTTATTCCTTGCATCACAATACCTTCTATTATGAATTAACACTGGTCTAAATTTTTATCTTAATCTGTTGTCCTAATCACAATTTTAAGGGATATTGGCAGAAAGTATTTTTAGCATCCATAAATAACATTTGAGTTTTATAAAGGGCAAGTGCTAGCAACAGCACCACAATTGGGGAATTATCATTGCACACAGAAAAAGAATGAGAGATAATACAAATATCATCTGAGCATTAGGATCCAAAAAGGGTGCCAAACACAGTGAATGAGGAACTCACAATGTGAGGTAAAACATCTTAAAACGAGGAGACAGGTGGAGATCATTGATAAGGTGCTGAGTAACAGAGAAAAAAATAGAGAGTAAATCTGAAAACACTCCATTAGTGAGATATGGACAGGAGGGGCAGATTAAATTAAAGACAGGGGAGGATGGTCATTAGATAGTGTTTTAGCTCTGCAAGTGACGGGCGCCCACTATTTACACATTTCCATATACGCAGAGGGTCCCATATGGGAAACCCATACACGCAGGTCTCCAACATGAATGTGTGAGGGGTCAAAGGCCAGAGTGGGGCTACACATATTCTTCCCCCAGATAGTGCCATCCATCTTCCTAACTGACACGCAAGCACAAGTTAAAATGCAATGAAACAATTAATCTATGCTTACACAATCTTTATGTACGTCACCTTGTCAAATATCCAACAAGTAATCAAATTTCTCTTTGTGTTAATGTACATTTTAATAATTAACACAATAAAATAACTGTCTACAGAGGATAGTGCTATAACCATAGGTGTGGCTGATGCAGGGTGTGTTGAAGGGAGTGGCACAACCGCTCAAGGCAACACTTGTACTTCTTTTGGAGCTATGCGGAAATTGTACGAGTATAAGCAATCATGCTTTAGGACAGCAGCAGCACATCCAGGTGCACTTAAGGCAGAAGCAGATGTTTAGGGCATCTGACTGAGATATAAGTCAGTCCAATACCCTCAAATACCAACATGGCATAAAGACATGAAAATTCAGACTCAGATATATGAACTACCAAAAACACACATATATCTCAAGATCATCATACCAGGGTGGGAAAATTGCGCAATGTCTCCTTGGTAACGTGCTCAACGAGCCACGTGATAAGAGCAGAAATTGCAAAAGGTTCCAAACGTACAAATACTTTATACATAGAAAAATACCTCTTTCACTGAGGTAAGGAATTCTGACATACCGTTTACACTACATGTTATGTCACTCTACTCCTACAGTTCTTTACAGTCCATTGCGGTCCATAAACTTCATGCAAATGACAAAGTTTGAGGTCTGTTTGAGACGTGTATATTAGTGGGAGCAGTGGAGCAGAATAAAGCTGGCTCTGATAGAGCAGTAGGAAAAGGTTGAGGGCGGAAAGTGGGACAGAGTGATGGGGAGAGGCAGAATTAGATGGGCTCCATAAAATAGCTTTATTAGGGGAGAGTGATTTTATCAGCAGGACTAAAGGTCTGTTTCTGAAGCCTACTGCTTGTTGTGCTTATAATTTGAAAAACAATGCATTGTATAAATAGATGCCAAGTCATGCTTATTTATAAAGCACAAAAGTGAAGTTGACTAAAAGTACTACATAACTCCAACCAAGAATAAAAAACATGAAAAAGAGAAAACAGAAAGACCACTTAAGAAATAGAATAAAAAGAAAACCCATTATTAAAACAATACTTCATCACAAAGAACACAAATATTGCAAAGAAAATAAAGTAAATGAAAAACAGGACAGTCCATTCAGAATCTAAGCTGATAATCAGAATTGTCCCAGGAAGCACGTGAAGAGGGCTGTGTTTCAAAACCTAGCAAGCAGCCTACAGAGTCAGCATTTTTGAGCATCTCAGACACTTTGCATATCAGCTGAAGCCAGCGCCACACTAGCAGTCTCAAAACAACATGCAAACTGTTTTGCGGACATCTCGCTCTGGTCGGTGACACACGTATGACACACTTGCCGATATTAAATGGTGGAGTGTGACAAACTTACCAACTCACCACAACTCACTCTCTCTTATTTCCTGTACCGTGGAACTTGCCGAAATTACAACAGGCGTACCTCGTTAGCATAAACAACTGTAATAGTGAGATTTAGGGCATTTTCAGACCTGTAGCTTACGTAATTTGTTTCCGAAACAGGGGATAAAATAGTTATAATGTTGCATTTGCATCGTTTAGGAGATTTAGCTAATGCATTGTTGTAGCGGTGCCTGTACATATATGTCAACAAGTTCAAACTTTTAAGTACTGTTTGTGTCACGGTTATGCAAAACATCACCCTATGGTAGAAAATTAGCCTTTCAGTCAGAGGTTGCAATAAAAATAAACATTATCCGACATAAGGATGGGTAAGAGCTGTAAAATTTCTGTTTTAGTTCTTTTAATCCATCATTAGTTACTTTTGCATTATTTGTGCATTGAAAATAACATATTCTCACGATCACGGAACTCTCTCTCCCTCTCACACCCACACACATGAACACAGAAAGAGTGAAGCCACAATTATTTCTGTCATAAAGTCTTTATGCCCACTGATTTATAATATAGAACTGGATTGCTGATGACGTCACAAGAGTGAAGCCACTGCGCCACCTTGTTGCTATGCCCAAACATTCCAGTTTGCCTATTGACTTCATAAAAATCTTCTGTTTACATGATTTATTCAATCACTGATTTTATATCTGAAAATTGCCTGTACATCCCTAAAATGCAAACGTCATACACGTCATTATTTATTTGTTTTTATGTCAGGAATTTGCTTTCTGTTTCGTGAAAGCCCGAGCAAGTTATTTGTATCAATATACCTCAAACTACTTAAGTGGCGAACAGATCAGCTGAATGTAAACAAGTTCACTGAAAGGGAGGTAAGATACAAACAGACATTTTCAGACTTATTTATCGCAAACATCAAAGTGTTCAGATTTACTTTTTATACGTTTATTAAATAGTGCCTTTTCTCGTGGTCACTGAGAGTGCACACTTTCTCTCTGCCTCTACCACACACACACAGCAGGCATACAGAATTTAAAGAAGACAAGCAAAGTAGAGTTGGGTCAAATTAAACTGGTAAGCAAAGTTTAAATGTCAAACGATTATGTCATGTATGACATGTATCCATGTTTGTATACAGAGAGCGTTTCAATATGAAAACAGGCAAATCAAGGGCATTTTAGGCTAAATAAAAATTCCTGTTTTAATTTTTTAAGGGCCCTCCAGGGGAGTATGTGGTCTATGAGTGTAAATGTATGTATATGCCCCCAAACTGAAGTTTGCATTTCTTTTAATTATTGTTTTATGTTGGCCTAATATATCTACTACGTCTTTAAGAGCTGAACAGGAACATGTGGCAACTACATCCTTCCCGTCACCTCCCAGAACTCTCTCTATTATTTCAGGAATGCAGCTCAAGTCCCACTTCTGTTTCGAGCTGCCTTTTGCTGTGTCACACTTACCACTCCTTCACTCCCACTTCTTCAGCTGGACTATAGTGTACAGAGCTGTTTTTAGATGGCCACCTCTGTTAACATCCCTCTATAACAAATCACATATCATTAGCAGCCCACTCATACACCAGCCGTCTCTCACTATACCATGACATGTCACAGCAGACTTTATAGACATGATATGGCTTCTGTCATATAGGATAAAATTTGAATACACATACACATATATATACATATATACATACATATACATACATACATACATTCACACACACACACACACACACACACACACACTATTCAGCCACAACATTAAAACCACCTGCCTAATATTGTGTACATCCCCCTCATAACGCCAAAACGGCACCAACCCTTATCTCAGAATAGCCGAAACAACTGGAGATCAGCAGTTACAGAAATCTCTAACCAGCCAGTGCCTCACGACTGGCTGGTTAGAAAATTGCATGGATGATTGTTGGTGTCAGATGAGCTGGTTTGAGTATTTCTGTAACTGTTGTGTGTGAAAATCCCAGGAGATCAGCAGTCTCTAGAATTTACTCAGAATGGTGCCAAAAACAAAAAACATCCAGTG
>NC_068285.1:37023282-37180782 GCF_025860055.1 Xyrauchen texanus
CAGCATTTTTGGGCATTATAGGTTCAAAAATACTGTTTAGGTAGTCCGCTTTCAAACGTTTGTGACTGCTAATGAGTAGTGATGCTTGTTTGGAAGTTTGTTGTTGTTTGAAAATTAAGACCTTATAACTGACGAATTTGTATGTTAACTAATTTTAAAAATGTAGAGAGATTGTATATAGACCAATGGAAGTATTGAAGTGATGGTTCACCCAAAAATGACAATTCTGTCAGCATTTACTCAACCCCATGTTGTTCCAAATGAGTATTGACTTGGAACACGAAAGGAGATGTTAGGCAGAATATTGGCCTCAGTCACTGTTTGCTTTTATTGTATTAAAAGCTATAATGAAAGTGAATGGTGACTGAGGCTATGATTCTGCCGGACATCTCCATTTGTGAAACAACATGGAGTTGACTAAATTATGAGACAATTTTCATTTTCTATGAACACTCCCTTTAAATATGTTATTCATAATCTTAGGAATGTATGAAATGGGATCAAATAAAAAAACAGCCATGTTTACAATTACTTGTCTTCCCGCCATTCGTTTCCTGGCATTCTTCTGTATTATGGTAAACAATGGACCAGTTGCTTCTTCTACTGCCTCACTTGCTCCTTAACAAATAGTCGTCTTTTTGTCCCAAGGCTGCATGAAGAAATCATGGACTTCTACAATTTCATGTCTCCTCGTCCCGAGGAGGCCAAAATGAGACAGGAGGTGGTGGACAGAATAGAATCGGTCATCAAGGAGTTGTGGCCAACCGCTGATGTAAGCAAGTGAAAGCACAAATGTGTTTGAACTTTTTAGCTATTAGCATTTTAAATTAGTGGTGAATGTAGAAAGTGTGTCTTTGAAACCCTTTTTTTGCTTTGCTGTACTTAGGTCCAGATTTTTGGCAGCTTTAGCACTGGACTCTATCTCCCAACCAGGTAAATTGGCATGTGTAGCTTGCTTGATCTTGCACAATTAGTGGAAACCCATCATAGAGAGGTTATGAACAGAACACTTAACAGAGATTGTATCACTCTTAATGTATGCGTTTATGATCTGTTTTTGCTGTACAGTAGGGCTGGGTGATAGGACGATGTAATCAGATATTGACGATATCTTATAAATATTCCGATGCAGATTGTGACACTCAATTGACATGCGATGATCTTTTCTTTAGGCAGCATTAACTGTATTACCAAAGAGCAAAACAATCACAACTTCGATAAGAACACAAATTTGGCAGCATTATTTTGGGAACACAAGGGAATTTATTACTTTATTGTTATTCTTATTATCTTTACATTTGTAATTGTCTTTAGTTCCTAAACTGCAGGCTATTAGTAATTTTCCACCTGTTCTCATTGACGGATGCTTGCATGATGGCAAATGGTGCCATTAGATTTGGGGAGGTGGTTATATGCTTCATTATTTTAATAGCTTTTTCATTTAGTTTAAAGTGCAATTTCAAAATCAGTAAAGCAAAAATATTCACCAACCCTCATCAGGGGGTGTTGACGACATAATCGTATATCGTGATTATTTTAAAGCCATTATCAACAAAAAAAATCACATATCGCCCAGCCCTACTGTAGAGTGGGAGTGTTTTATGCACTGTAAGATCAAAGAGCAATGTAATCAATGTTTGTACATCATTATAGGGTGTCTCAGTCAGCTTCCTAGTTCAGTAGTCAGGCCATTGACCAGGGAGTCAGCCATTTCTAGGTTGCTCTGTAAAAATTCCCAGAATGCACCGTATAAACCAGGGAGCATTGTTGCACGCTATGTTCCCTTACCGGAAACAACATCATGTTTTCTGACGTCTTTCAAGTCATTGGAGGACAAGAGCAAGTGTAAAATTATAAAGTAAAAGCCTAATTTTTTCTCTTTAAAAGAGAAAATACAAATTGGATACGTAACAGGTAAAGAATATCGAGTCCAACAATTTTGTCTAATTTTGGAACGTGTAAGCCTTTAAATACTTTATTTTTCCCTGATTTAATAGCCCCTAGGCCTTAATTATTCGGCTAAACACTTCAGAGAAGTTTTACTGAAAGAATGTGGTGTTGATTTGTCAGCGATAAGGTGGTTTTGCTTTCATGTGGAAATTGTGGACATTTGTTATGTTTGGGCTTCCCGGCCTGTGTTGATTTTAACAAATTTCCTGGAAATTGTGAGGTATTTATAAACATAGCTTTATGAGAAATATTAAGCTTTTATTCTGTATAATGTAGTGACATTGACTTGGTGGTGTTTGGGAAATGGGAGAACCCTCCGCTGCAGCAACTGGAGCAGGCCCTCAGAAAACACGGTGTGGCAGAACCTTATTCTATCAAAGTTCTCGACAAAGCTACGGTAAGTGTAATGCCATATTGATCTATCACCAGCTCTACACAATTTAATGGTTTCATTTGCAGAGGTTTAAAGTTTTGGGCCTGAATGTGCTTCATTTTTGTTCTCCCCTGAGATTAAATTTACAATATCTGTCTTTGAATTTTGAAGGTGCCAATCATCAAACTAACAGATCAAGATACAGAGGTGAAAGTGGATATCAGTTTCAATGTGGAGACAGGCATCAAAGCTGCTAGCTTCATCAAAGAATATGTCAAGGTAAACATTCAGCTTTTAGAACCTGTTGGCATATGTTATGCATGTTTGCTGTCCTAATTGTTTGCGGTTTAAGGAAAAAGCATACTCTTATTTGAGGTAAAACAAATGAATAAACAGTGTTTCCCATATAATTGTTTTATTCAGCTGCGGTGCATCGGTTGAGGAATAGCTTAAAAAGATTTCTAATGCTTTGTGTTCTCCATTTGATTCATCTCGATATCTTATTCCTAAATCCCAATACTGATCTTTAAATTTATGCACAACTCTACTATATTGAGAGGGAATAACTCTCATTTGCAACCAAATTTAATGTGGCTAAAATGTTCATGTTAGGCAAATAGCTGGTAAATGTTCATATTTCACTCACCAGAAAGTTATAGTAAGTTTGTAGTTTAGTTGTGAAGTCTTCGGCAGCAAGATCCTTTCACTGCGCGTTGAGAGTAGAAGTTGTTCCGTGTAATGTGTGTTCAAAGACGAGATCCACGCCTCCCATTTGTCATTGAATATAGTCTCTTAATTACCTTTCTGTTCTTTGTAGTGGTTGTTGATCAAAGCCATAATATTTTTTTTTTACATTAAATGGTAATCATGCACAGCACAGATTTAAAGGTGCTTTTTACAGTAATGCCGTTCTTAAAGAGACAGTACTGGTTTTAGCACATGTTCAATAAATCAATGTAAATAATACAAATTGTGCAATTAAACAATAAGCATGTAACAGAAATTTTTTTATTAATGGAATACATGGATTTGTTTATTTTATATATATATATATATATATATATATATATATATATATTTTCTTTATGTACTTAGTTAGAAGGTATAATTAACCGCATTATCATGAAAATAATTTCTTTCACATGTTAGCAATAGGGACATTATATCTGAAATATACCCATATGAATCGATATCGAATCGAGAGCTGTATTAATACCCAGCCCTATTAAAAAGACTTCAGAATCGTTATAGATGGGTTATTCATGTTCAACTTGTCATTTGTGTGTTTATTTACTAGGAGCTTTTGACACTTGAAGGGCTCTGAAAGCCAAGATGGCTGTAGTTGGGGGCCTGGGTAGCTCAGCAAGTAAAGACGCTGACTACCACACCCGGAGTCGCAAGTTTGAATCCAGGCCGTGCTGAGTGACTCCAGTCAGGCTTCCTAAGCAACCAATTGACCCGGTTGCTAGGGTGGGTAGAGTCACTTTGGGTTAACCTTCTCGTGGTCACTATAATGTGTGTTTCTCGTTGGGGCGCGTGGTGAGTTGTGCGTGGATGCCGCGTAGAATAGCGTGAAGCCTCCACACATGCTAGGTCTACGCGGTAACGTGCTTAACAAGCCACGTGATAGGATTGACTGCGGATTCGTCCTCCGCCACCCAGATTGAGACGAGTCACTACACCACCACGAGGACCTAGAGTGCATTGGGAATTGAGCATGCCAAATTGAGGAGAAAAGGGGAGAACAAGCCCCTTAAATAAACATGAATAAAGTTATAAAATCGCTTTAAGAATTCTAACAAACCATATATTATTACAATTAATAAATGTCACATTTGTTTAATGGAGTGAATTAACTCTAGATGATGTTTCTCTGTCTGTCATTCTGATTTGTTCACTGATTCGTTCAGTGACAATTTTTGTAAATCACATTTTACATGTTCTTCATGCCTTAGATATGCTCAAAGTTTTCTGATTTCTTGTCGGGCATATAGTGTCTGCTTGTTTGACTAGAGGGAGGAGGGTGAAGCATAGCTTAGCATCTGTCAGCAAGCTTTCAACCCAGATGTTTGAATAAGGGTGACAACCTGCTGGTTTGACACTCTTCTACCGAGCTCATTTCCCTCTGCGTACCTGCTTTAGTCTCACCTTCATAGCTCTCATCTGTGCAATCACCAGAATGAATTTCCACCAGCTTATTTTCTGTAAGAGGTGATTTCAGATTATTGGGTAAGGACTGGAACTAAGATCTTATTCTTCGAGGAGGAATGAAAGATTTGTTGGCCAATCTCCAGTTTTTATTACAACTTCAGTCACATTTCGGAGTCTAAATATTCCTGCTGCTCCATGATTTGAACAGCTGGATTTTATCTCCAGTGGCAGATAGCTGCATCTGACATTCCATGTCTGCTCCTTTTGACCCATTTTACAACTGGTATTAACATCTGTCTGAAGTGATCCAAACAGGAATGGACAGTGTTAAATGCAAGTTAAAATGGGGGCCAATGTGCATTGAGATGCATTGTGATCTGATCACTCAAACCACCGTCAGACATGGTCAGGGACACATTTGTAGTGTTAACGCTAATGTGTCCTGATGCATACTGGAAAACAATTAAGGACTGCCCTATGATATAATGCACAATATCTGTGCCAAAGCAAATGTTTTAAGCTTTGTCAGCTAAATGAGGCTTTAAAAGAAAACCACCATATCTAAGTTTTTGCAAGTTCTTGGAACATCTTCGGTACACTTGTCATGTCATGTCATGTAGTGACACACATCATTATTAGCGATTGTAGTTCCTTTACAGATTCAGTAGCATGGCATTGCTGCTGCTGGAAACATTGTCAGAGTTTATTTGTACAGTTTCCGTCTGCATTGGTGGAAGATTGCATGGTTGGGATCTGTTAACTGAACCAAAAGTCATGAAAAGAATACAGTTCCAGTGTTTAAAAAAATAAATAAATAATGGAATCTGTTCTTGGTTCCTAACTTAACACATCGCAAAGTGATCTAAAAAGTGATTACCTCCCATAATAAATCCAGACAAAGTCTGATCACAATTGGTGATTACCAGGCAGTCTATCTCAAAGGCCACTTGTAATCTGGTCACCTGAGACAGATTTTCCATTTCTAATCAAATTTATGAAGTCTAACATATTACTTTTCCATCTTGTCCCACACAGAAGTATACCGTGCTGCCTTATTTAATCTTCGTGCTGAAGCAGTTCCTCCTACAACGTGACCTAAACGAAGTCTTCACAGGAGGAATCAGCTCCTACAGTCTCATTCTGATGGTCATTAGCTTCTTGCAGGTGCTAATGAAGTCTTGCTTGAAACTGTTTTTTATGATGTGTTGGTTGGGGGAAGGGTCCAGTCTAGCTCTCTCGCATGAAAACTTCAGCATTCTTTTACATGCTGCTTCATGTCAGGAATAATCTTTACATTTATAGATTTGTCAGTACTTATTATACATATTTTGGTACTGTTTGAAACTTCCTAGGCCACATTCATTCCATAAATAAATTTACTAAACAAATAAAGACATTTTCTTGTCTTAACTGTGTCTTGGCTTATACCCACAGTTACACCCAAGAATTGATGCAAGGAATCCCAACATGAATATTGGCATTCTTCTCATAGAGTTCTTTGAGCTTTATGGGAGACATTTCAACTACTTGAATACCGGTATCAGGATAAAGAATGGTGGTGCATACATGGCTAAAGAAGACATCATGAAGGCTATGAGCAACGGCTACAGACCCTCAATGCTCTGTATAGAGGACCCTCTCCTTCCAGGTACTTTACACACTACAGATCCCAAAAATTATGCCAACAAATTGTTAGCTCTTGTCCAAAACCTAGTGAGTCACCATCTGAAGCTACATCCAAAAATTTTGTAGAACCTCATAAGCAGAAACTCAAACAAGCATGAGACTTCACCACATTTCCGTCGTTATGCATCTCGGACAAAAATGAATCGCCACCCACTCACCTCATAATTTAAAACATTCATACTCTAGTCTGATTCTGGAACCCTCCAACGCCATCCAGGGTGAAAAGCTATCAGTGAACTATCATTGTTGAATTTTGCCAATAACCAAAAGCCGGTGCTGATTAACTGCACAAAACTTTTCTTTAATGCAGATACGCCATTCAAATAATAAAGTAATATGCTCGGAATTTTACAGTTGTACTTGGATTCAATTTTATGTGTATCTGGGGAAAAAAGTACATTATTTTGTTTGTGCTCTATAGACATTTTTCACACACAGTATTTTTGCCTTATTTAGCAGTGTAAAACTTAACACTTCTAGCAAACTTTTATATATTTTCAATTTATTTATTTGCTGTAAATTTATAAGATTAAGCTTTGTTGGTTATTACCATGGAATTCGTTTTGTTTTACCACAGACGTAATGAGATTTCTAGGGGAATCACAGAAAATTTTCCATCTCTTTTGCATTTGTCATAATTACCTGCTTGACCCATATAAATGAGTATTCAAGCAAGCCCCATGTACAGTTGAAGTCAGAAGTTTACACACACTTCGTTTGAAGCCATTAAAACAAAATATTTTAACCACTAAACAGATTTAATATTAGCAAACTATAGATTTGGCAGGTTGTTTAGGACATCTACTTTGTGCATGACATGAGTAATGTTTACAACAATTGTTTATAGACAGATTGTTTCATTTGAATTGACTATATCACAATTCCAGTGGGTCAGATGTTTACATACACTAAGCTAACTGTGCCTTTTAAGCAGCTTAGAAAATTCCATAAAATTATGTCAAGCCTTTAGCCAATTAGCTTCTGATAGGAGGTGTACGGAATTGGAGGTGTACCTGTGGATGGTAAACTCTGTGCTATCATACTGCTGAGGAAGGAGACGCATTCTGTCTTCTGGAGATGAACGTAGTTTGGTGCAAAAAGTGCAAATCAATCCCAGAACAACAGCAAAGGAAGATGAAGATGCTGGAGGAAATACTTAGACAAGTATCTATATCCATAGTAAAATGAGTCCTATATAGACATAACCTGAAAGGCTGATCTGCAAGGAAGAAGCCACTGCTCCAAATCTGCCATAAAAGCCAGACTACAGTTTGCAAGTGCACATGGGGACAAATAGCTTACATTTTGGAGAAACGTCTTCTGGTCTGATGTAACAAAAATTTTACTGTTTGGCCATAATGACAATCATTATATGGAGGAAAAAGTGTAAGGCTTGCAAGCCAAAGAAGACTGGTGCACTTCACATAATAGATGGCATCATGAGGAAGGAAAATTATGTGGATATATTGAAGCAACCTCTCAAGACATCAGTCAGGAAGTTAAAGCTTGTCGCAAATGGGTCTTCCAAATGGACATTGACCCCAACCATACCTCCAAAGTTGTGGCAAAAGTGTTTAAGGACAACAAAGTCAAGATTTTTGAGTGGCCATCACAAAGCTCTGACCTCAATCTGATAGAAAATATGTGTGCAGAACTGAAAAAGCGTGTGCGAGCAAGGAGGCCTACAAACCTGACTCAGTTACACCAGTTCTGTCTGGAGGAATGGGTCAACATTACAGCTTATTGTAAGTAGCTTGTTGAAGGCTACCCAAAATGTATGACCCAAGTTAAGCAATTTAAAGTCAATGCTTCCAAATACTAACAAAGTGTATGTAAACATCTGACCCACTGGTAATGTAATGAAAGAAATAAAAGCTGAAATAAATAATTCTCTAATATTATTCTGACCTTTCACATTCTTAAAATAAAGTAGTGATCCTAATTGACATAAGACAGGGAATGTTTTCTATCATTAAATGTCAGGAATTTAAATGTATTTAGGTGTATGTAAACGTCTGAGTTCAACTGTATAAATGGATTTAGTAAAAGTTTCTACATTTAAAATGTGATTATTATATAAATTTTTCTTTTTACATTGCTGCCATAATAATGGACCATTTAAAAAGTTTACGTGATCTGTCTCTCGTTTGTTCTTTGATGGTTACGTGATTTTATTATTGTGAATTATTTAAAACATTTCTGTTACACAATCCTCCAAATTTCACAACTGTCCATTACCATCAGAGCTGTTATCAAGTGCAGCACAAACGTACAGCCCTTATCAGTGGTCAAAAAGGATTTCCAGAACTATTTTTGGATTATAAACTCAAGATGTGGATTCAGACGGTAATTCGATTACCACACAACCTTGGTGTTTGTCAAAAAATTGTAGGTAATTTGGCCTGGAATGTTTTCGCTGGAGGTGGGAGGAAAGCACCGACACTAGAATTTGGGGAAAAGCCATTTTGAAGCTTAAATTAATTCTTTAATAGCCAGCGATCCTATGTTTGTTGATACCTCAAAGTCTTTCACGTTGTGAATTTGATTCAAATCAGGGGCGTGCAATAGATTTTACAACATTATGCGCCTATTTTAAACAATCACAATCTCAAAAGTCTTTTAATGCAGGTGCATTGAGGTGTTTTTCTCTTTCCCTCGTCTGTGCTGTTCAGGATGTTGGGGCTGTCATTTCAAATGGTTGATTTGCTCCATAGCTCTTTAAGAAATTCTCAAAGAATTCAAATGTGTCTCATTCGCCAATATATCAAGGGAAGTCCGATTTAATCACATTTGAGCCGCTCTGTGATATCCTGAATCCAGGTTGACCGGCGTGCACCACAATTTCAGGCTTCAATCATCCCCTTGGACATCCATGTCCCACATGAGAAGCAAGTTTAGTGAGAATATCATAAGGTTGCTGCATTGTCTGACAGAAATGTGTACAGACGTGGCTTGCATGAGAGTGTAAAAATAAAGGTGCATCTTAAAAAATATATATTGATGTTTACACGTTGAATCAATGACAGTGTATCGTTGGTTATTGGAGAGCTGTAACCATCCAGATTGATGCATCGTTACACCCCTATTCTTTAGTCATGTATATCAACTTTTGAAAAAGTATTTTACAGAAACTTGATTTAATTAACAATAAAGGACTGTTTTTGATGAACTGCTTAGGTAATGATGTGGGCAGAAGCTGTTATGGGGCCATGCAGGTGAAAGAGGCATTTGACTACGCATATATAATCCTGGGTCACGCTGTTTCACCTCTTGCACGTTCCTACCCCAACAAAGACAGTGACAGGTACAACTCTCATGCGCATACAAGCACCCTAATATCTCTCTCTAACTCTAAAGTTTTATTTTATCTGGTTTGTGACCATCTTTTCTCCTCAGCACTTTGGGACGCATAATTAAAATCACACAGGAAGTGATCGACTACAGGGAGTGGATCTTAAAGAAGTGGGGTTGTAGACCCAATTCCCGCATTGAGAGGAACCCAGGTGAGGTTTAATATGAACACAATTGGATCAGTGAATTTCTGCTTTTGACGTTGCATGATAACATGCTCCAGTAACAGCTGTCAGTGTTCTGATTGAAATGACAGTTAGGGGTATGATGATCGCTGAATCTAAACGGTGCCTCACAAGTTCTGTTCCTAGACCTAGTGAGCTGCCTACCTAGACAGCATTTAAGGTATCATGGGCACGCTCTCAATGCAAAGACTGTTCCAAAAGTTAGGCTGTAACATTATGCTGCCTTCTAAGATGCCCTTTTTTTTTCCAAAATCCAAAGCATCATCAATTGAGTCACATCTCCCATGTGCTTCAGTCACTTATAAGGTTCCATGATGTTTAGTATGCTGCCTTAGATGGTTGCTGTCTGTGCAGGTAGTAGGCCATCAGGCGGCTCACTAGGTTTTTGAACAGAGTAACCATCTGTAAGGGAGAAAGTGTCTCCCTCAACAACATTTTATCCTGTTTCAGGTATCTTTCTTATTCATGACTCTTGACTGTGATTGATGGACTTTATTAGACTGAGGCTTAAAGGTAGATTAGTTTGGTAATGGAGTTTGTGACCTTTTTAAAAGTGGCCTTGGAAGGAGCTGATCACTACAACAACAAAAAAGCTAGACTCAGCTCAATGAATGGAACAGAATGCAGGTGATCTGATAGCTTATTTGCACATGGAAAAGGCCCTTGATGTTTTTCCACCTAGTCAAATGTAACATGCTCTGATTTCCCTTAGAGCAGTGGTGTAAGTTTTCTAGTGAAGTTATGGCTGACTTGTCTACTCACTTTGCATGCAGGTCCATCCCATAAAGACTCGGTGGAGCAGGTAGAGTCCAGTACAATGCTTGGTGTAGGTGTGGAGGACCAGCAGCAGAGGGACTCCGTTTCCCCTCACAGTGCAGATTCGCCCATGTCCCTCTCCAGTCCTCAGCAGCACTCCTCTGCCTCTTCTGCATCCTCACTTTCAGGCAGCGATATTGTAAGCATTAACCAGCATCCAAACTTTAAAGGAATATTTCTCTTAATAATGATCTAACCCTCAATGTCGTTCCAAACATCTGACTATTAATCCCAGGGTTTAAAGGAATAGTTCACCCAAACATGACAATTCTCTCATTTACTCACCCTCATGCAATCCTAGACGTGTATAACTTTATTTCTTCAGCTGAACACAGTTTTTTTTAGAAGAATATCTCAGCTCTGTAGGTCCATACAAGGCAAGTGAAATTTGAAGCTCTTAAAACCACACAAAAGGCAGCATAAAAGTAATCTATACAACTTTAGTTGTTTAATCTGTATACTGAAGTGACATGTTAGTAGTGGGTGGAAAAACAAATCAAAATGTAAGTCCTTTTTACTAAAAATCTCAACTTTCACTTCCACATTATTAATTTTTTTGGCAATTCACATTCTTTGTGCATATCGCCACCTACTGGTCAGGGCTGGTCAAGGTGAAGATTTATAGTAAAAACGGACTTAAGTATTGATCAGTTTCTCACCCACACCTATCACATCACTTCTGAAGATATATTCTGATTGGCTAACATCGTGCAGCCCCACAAATGCAGCCATATTTGAAATTCAATCGGAAGAGAATGAACAAACCCACAATATTATAAAATAACATTTCAGGGTTTACACCTATTTGGATTCAATGTGTTGGATCTGTTTTATATTAAACTGTTCATATCAATGGTTAAAGACGTCCATTTATTGTGTTTTTTAAATACACCAACAATTAAAAATAGCAGAGATGGGTGAAGGAACAGTATGTGGAGCATTTTTGTGCACCTAACATGTGGCAGCAGCTGATTGAACCGAATGGTCTTTTAAAAGCGGCGCCAGAGACATGAAAACAGTCAAAGACGTCTGTGTAGTCCATGTTTATATACAAAAATAATTAAAAATTGTCCAGATGGGTCCCAATTGGTGTTAAGGAATAGTTAGACCACACTAGGCCACACTGTTTGCCCTGCGCGCCCACACACACACACACACACACACACACTCTCTCTCTCTCTCTCTCTCTCTCTCTCTCTCTCTCTCTCTCTGTGTGTGTTTACGAACTGAGAGCCAGGGTCAGTGGGTGGGGCCAAGGGCGTGATGATGTAAAGTAGGCATTGATGTTGTTGCTGTAGAGGCGGTCATTAATGAGTACCCTTTGTGACATCACAATATTATGGAAATGGAGAACGACGCGTTTTGTTAGCCTGGTTTCAATAAATGCTTTTATTGCGTTGGGGATTTCATTTTGAGTTCTGAAATTTACAGTAGGTTTTTATAGTAGGAAAAACCTCTTGTATCAAAATATCAAGGAAAATTTGATTCCTCATGACATGACCCCTTTAGTATTAACTTTCATCATATGGAAAGGAGTAGCCAGGATGTTCTTTAAATGTTTATGTATATATTTTGGAACAACATAAGAGTAAATAAATGATGGAATTTCCTATTTTTTTTTTATATTGTTTATTTGTCCTTCACTCTCACATATATTGACTCCCATTCCTTGTCTGTTACATTAGGACTCTGACTCCACGCCATATGTCGCTCCACCTGTAGCCCCTTTCCCTCTTCAGATTCTGGCACCTGGTCCTCTACCACCTGAGCTTCAGATGGGCACAGGCAAAGCCAACATCATGGCAGCACTCAATATGCCCCCAGGCACCCAGGTGAGGAGATTAGTTGGTTTAGTACTAATTTCTGAGACCTAACTTGCCTCAAAATCAGACGCCTACAGTATATAGGATGACTTTAGACTTGGATTTGAGCTTAGACTCAACTAACAGGTAACACTAGCATATTCTTAGATCTAACTTTCTCTTTTTTTCTGTACCAGGTGAGAGTTTCGATACCAGGCAGTATTTCAGTCCACACTTTACCTGGCAGACAGGTGTGTATGGCAGATGGACCTCCCTCATACCTCCACATGCCCCCCCCTGCAGTCCCCCCAGCTCCCCCCAGCCCACTACCCAGTCCCCATCACCTTCCAAAGGTAGGCTGTGGCCAATGTGTACTGTGTATGCTGTGTATATTTTGACAGTGAACAAAACCGCTTCCTACCTCAAGTTTGCATACAATTATTTTGACAGGTGGGGGTAAAACCAAGAAAACCGAAGAAAAAAAAGTTTACATTTTAATTTGCGCTTATGTAAGGAATAATTATTGATTGATCATTGAATTATTAATAATTTAATGCACACCTGAGGTAGTTACACAGCCGTGACTTGAAGCAGAGCGTCATCACAAGCAGTGCGACTATAGAAATTTAACTAACACTTGATGTGTCAACCAGTCAGAATCAAGAATTCATCAGTGCTGTGGTTATCTTTTCATAATTCATAATAAGCCATAGTGTTGGTATTTTGATGAAAATGTACTTTTAAATTGAGTCAATATTTCATCATGTGATATTCATAAATCTTTGTCATTTTAACCAAAATGGAATGTAAATTTAGTCAACAAAATAACTGCAGATATAGTTAGTAATGTGCAAAATAACAAACACAAAAACCAGAAACAGACCAAGCTTTAACCAGATTTAAAAATATTCTTAAAAATTTATGAAATACTTTCAATTATTGTAACATGTAATGAATATACTAAAGTATTAGCTATTTAAAAAAACAAACAAAAAAAAAACACTGCACTTAGGATGTTGAGTTACGAGTAGCACATTTTTATTTCTTTTTTCAAGATACATTTTTTTTTTATTGATAGACTCTTGAACACAACACCCCTAACAAACATTCCCATGGTCCAAGCCTGAGTATACACACATAAACGTGAAGAGAGAGAAAAGAAAAATGGTTTCTCTCCGCATGGCCCTCACCTAGAGCCTTCCAGAAGCATTTGTCCCATTTCTTACTATATGTATCGAATCAGCCAAGCTGTTTGTATGACATCTTTTCGAATGCTGACACCCTGCCCAATTCGGTGAACCATTCTTGAAATGGAGCGTCATTTGTCTGCCAATCATTACACTAGTGTGGACCCAGTTTTTTTTATATTTGTCATCTACTTTAATAACTGCCCCATCACCCAACCTCCAACTGACATCGCCAGCAAGTAGTTGTGTCTTTTAAACTAAGCCTAAACAATCTAGAGGGAGTAAAATAGAAACTATGCAGAATCTTAAACTAAATAAGGCATACCCTCGCATCTCTAGACATAGTTTTAATTTTTTTTTTAATTCTTTCCCACTCCCCATCCTCCAATACCAAGAGCTGTTAAGGCTCCATCACCAAGACTCTGAATCAATGAAGAATAATTCATTGATGCTTCATGACCCTTTCCAAAGGCCGTGAGCACTATACAAAGAGTGTCTGTATTTTTTTGGTGGTAGTACACAACCCCTTATAGCTGTAAGTAAATGATGCAACTGTAAATACCTGAAAAACGTTTTTATTTCTAGACTTCGATTTTTCGTTCTTTAAAGAAAACGGTGTTATATGGTATATTGTTAATATCTTGCAGTATTTCTTCTTGTCATATTTTCGGCAGCAGTATGTTTTAAGATAATTCATCGCCATGATTTACCTTTTTCATCTAGTCTTCGTTATCGATGACAATCAGAAAACCATTTTGTCTGCATTTTTGTCAGTAAAAGACTATATTAATACTGGCTGGGGTGTAAGTACATAATCATGACTGCTACACAGCTATTTTTATAACTATTTTTGTATGACTGTGCAACACTGTAAAAATATAATATAAGGGGCACTTGACAACTATGATGATATCCAACAAACATTTTAAAATGATCCACATAGAATATGAAAGGCTTAAAAATGGTACAATTCAGGTCTTATAAAGTTATATACAATTACTTACAAAATGGTGTGAACTTCCTTATATCAACATCATGTATCCACAGCACCAACCAATGCTTTGGCTTGCAAAGGCAAGATTTAGGTGAAAGACACAGTTTTATTGTTGCCACGGCAGGCAAGGGCACAAATGAAAATCATTTGTAATGTATACAAAAACTAAAACGCGTACTGAGGTAACTATCAAAGGCCAAAGATGAATGCAGGTGGATTTTGATTTTCTGATATTTGTAGTGAGCTAACTGACCTTGAAAAGCACAAACTACCTTTTAATATCATGTGAAACACTTTCAAGAAAATGTTCTCAGAATAGCCAATAGAGGGAGACTTCTAGATGGAACAAAACTCTAAATGAAACTGAACATTGTGCATGTGCCTGTAGGAGTCTCTTTTTCTGTTATCAGAATCCTTCTTTGTAATGACCTGAAAGATGACCATAAACTATGCACAAAATATTTATTCAGTACTGATAGAATATCAGGAAACAAAATGATCAAATAAAAAATTATTGGATTGTGGCGTTGGCAAAATGATTCCTATGTGCTTCCATGTGTGGAGCGCTATTTGTTTGCCGAAGAAGTGCCTGCCTATGTGAAGTGTTTTTAATCAGTTGCATTTGAGGTTCTCTTTCAGTGTTGATGCTGATGCTATTTAAGCACCAGACCTCAACATACCTGGCCCATACAGCCGTCCTAAATTGCCATTTGTCTTTTCTGTCACCTGCAGACAGGTACCAAGTTCCCTCTGAAGGGCTTCCACAATCCCGCCGTGGTGCACAGTCCTGTCCTTTCCAACCGAAGCCACATTCAGTACAACCGCAACACCTGGCGGCGCAGGAAGCGGGACAGTCTACCGGCCAGCGTCAGCAGATAAAGATGACGCTGCTCCCCTCTGGGCGCTTCCTTTTCACTTGTTTCCTCATCCACCCCACCCCTGTGGTTCTGTCTTAAAATGATGAGAACCCATTGAGCCCTCCTACTGATGGAGCAAGGACCGATTGACCGGCGTTTGAAACCCAACTTCTCGTTCAGTAGTTGTGGTGATGGTGGTGCTAAGTAGTTCAGTCTGCCAGTTTTGGTTTTTTTGACCTGTGCAGTCTTCCCAAGGAAGCTTCAAGAGCAGGACATTTTTGGTCATCTACTCCACAATTCCCTGTTCACAGGTGAAACGTTCCTTTTTGTGTGTCATACTCCTTTTTTACTGTCTTCACATTTTCAGTCTAAAGCAGACACCCTCCACATATGGGACAAGATTCAGTGGAATTGAGCGTATAATATTTGTTGTATCGGGGTGTTTCCTAGGTGTTTGCCACTTTTTGTGTGTATGTGTGTAATGCTGGCTTCAAATCCTGCACTCAAGATGCTTCCAGAGTCCCCTCTATATTGACTATAACCACATCAAGCAACTTTGACCTTTTTGTGCAATAACTTCTTAATTTCTCTGTTTTTCATTCACTATGGAAACCTATTTAATTCGATTTTCTGTGTCAGCTTGTTTTGTTTTTTTTTGGCTCGTTTTGTAAAAATGTTTTTATTTTTGTAATGTTTTTAATTTCGTTGATTGTTAACAGATCCTGTCAGACAGGCTTCTTAAGTGGGAAAAGTCTGTTTTAAAAAAGTCCAACTGTTTATATTCCCTTCTCCCCTTTTTCTCTGCATTGGTTGCACCTGGATTAGCCTGCGTGGAAGTGGCCAGTTTAGATCTTGCAGAATGACTTCCACTCTTTGCCTGTAGGTGGTGCCATTTCGTTTATTTTTTTTTATATATATTTTTTTTTTTTTTGAGACTGGGCTGTTGGTTTTATATGTCTCTTTTGTTTGTCTTTATGGGTGTAGATTCGTGGCATTGAGGCTGTAAGAGTAATGCTCTTTGTGCGCAGAAATGGCCCACTAAGTTGGTTGCCTCTGAAATTGCTCCGGTCTGATTGCGCTTTCATTTATGTGTGTATGTGTGTCTGTCTGTCCATTTTAAATTGCTATAGATAAGTGTGAGAAGAGAGAATTGTTTTAGGGAAGCTGTAATGAACGTGCGAGCAGACTCCAGATCAGTGCAGCTTTATGCAAGGTGCCCTAATCGGACCTTTTCGGACTTCTGAACGGGCACCCCAATCAAACAGACTAATGGAGAGGTAATTTATTTTGATTCCTTTCTGGAATCTTTGTGCATTTATTGCCAGGTACTTGCGCTAATAAATGCCTTTTCGGTAAAGACCTATTCCTGTACTATATTGTACTGTATATTTTTCTGTTTATATATGGCACACTACAACTGTATCTCTGTTGTTCAGAACATCACAAGCATACAGGTTATTGTTACTATGCAAGTGGAGTTTTGAAAATCTCTTGCTGTGTCCCTTATGAGAGCCATTGCTTATAAATCTTGTCAAGAAACAAACCGAAGTACCATTAATGGACTCAGGCCTGAGAGAGCAATGCGTTTAGCTGGCTTATCAAGGTACATGTGTCTGTTTTAAAGGGAAAAACAACCAAACGTCTTGTTTGGAATTTCCTGCTGCTGCTGCCGCCGCCTTGAACTGAAATTTCACTGGAGCGCAAGTTTTCTTCCTGGAGATCAACCGGACTACATGTAGTGCTGTTACAATGCTACAACCATGTTAATGGCAACTGTCAAAAAACACTTTGAATGCCTCCTGCACTCTGTATGGAATGACTTTGTTTGCCACAAACTTATGTGAAGTATTTTACGAAGTCATATCTGAATACGGAGATTCTTAAGAAATATTATGAGCTACAGGATTGCCTTTGTAACTCTTGAATTGCCTGCCTATCAATGCAATTGGGCAAATGTAACTAATTGCAGTTTCTGCTTTTAGATAGAACCAGCATCTTTTGCAAAGAGTGTTCGACACGGAGGCAACTCCTCCCATGCCCTTTTGTCCATCTGCTAAGGACTCCGTTTGCTGTACTTAATAGTTTGCCCAAATGAAAACAGCTCCCTCCTTTTCCTGAGTGAATCTGTGGAGATGTATTGGACAGTGGAAGTGTAATGGTTTAACCTTTGTGGTGATGTACTGATTGATACAGTGTGACACTCCATTGAATATCAATGACTGATTTTAATTTTAAATATTTTTTTGCTGACGTCAGTTTTCGCAGTGGCCAAAAACACCCCTGAACTTGTCAGTCCTTATATAGAAAGCCCTCAATGTGGCCGCCCAGCATCCAAGAAGTCAGTCGGAGGAATTGTTTTTGTTTTCCTTCAATATTTGTATGTAATTTTTTTTTCTATTTTATTTTTTAAATAAACATCTTAAAACATTTGTTGGTCACGTCTCACTTTTTCCTTATTGTTCTTTAGTAAATGAATAAAACTGCCCTTCAAGTATTGCTTGGACTGTCATGTTCAACTGTTTGCACTGTAGTTAAAGGAATGTTCCAGGTTCAATGCTTTTTTTTCTTCAATTTGGAATGCCCAATTCCCAATGCACTAAGTCCTCGTGGTGGCGTAGTGACTCACCTCAATCCGGGTGGCGGAGGACCAATCTCAGTTTTCTCCGCGTCTGAGACAGTCAATCCGCGCATCTTATCACATGGCTTGTTGAGCGCGTTACCCTGTAGACATGGCACGTGTGGAGCTACCCAGGTCCCCCCAACCCCCAGGTTCAATACTTAAGCTCAATAGACCTGTTTCACAGACTTTGATGGTGCGTTTCCGCATTATTTACAGGGGTGTAAAGTAACGAATTTCAAATACTCGCATTACTGTAATTAACTACTATTTCCCAAGAATTTAAGTAGCTTAAAAATTGTATGCTTTTACTTGAGTACATTTACTTCGCTATTTTCCCACCGTCTGTGTTTGCTACTTCCCTGTCCTGATTTTATTGTTATCTATCAACATGATTGGCTAGGAAGAGTCTCGTGACTCCCATTAAATCAAATCACACGTAAAAAAAACTTGAATGACAGCTGCAGATTTGCCGCCATCTGTTATGGATGCCTGAAGCACAGTTTACAGCTGAACATATCACAGCTGCACCTGGAAGGGCTTTTTGCTGTGAAAAAGGCCAACTGCTTGATTGTGTCATGGGAGTTTAACTTGCTCAAGCCAGATATCGGCATTAATCCTGCCTCAAATTTGAAGAAACATATCGAGGTCAATTTCATATTTCTGCTTCCGTGTGTGTGAGCACTTGTTTTTATATACCAGTGTGGACTTGGACCTGACCGCACACCAAACCCGTTGGGACCCCATGGGCGGTGGGGACCTGAACCTTGATCCCCACCGGCACAAGCATTGCAAATGATAGAAATCGCCATTTTAGCATATTTTTGCAGTGTACCCCTGAAAATGCCCTAGGTCCTCACGGGGTAGGTTTCACAGACAAAAAGTGTGTGTGTGTATAAACTGTGTTTAAGAGTGCTCCCTCTATGGTCAATACTGGAACTACTGTGTGTGTTTTTTTAAAGGGATAGTTCACCCAAAAATGAAACTTCTGTCATCATTTACTCATCCTTAAGTTGTTCCAAACCTGTATACATTTCTTTGTTCTGCTGAACACAAAGGAAAATATTTGGAAAATCTGTCTGTCTGTCTATCTATCTGTCTGTTTAACTATCTGCCTGTGCATCTATCTATCTGTTTAACTATCTGCCTGTGTATCTATCTGTCTGTCTGTCTGTTTAACTATCTGCCTGTGTATCTATCTATCTATCTATCTGTCTGTCTGTCTGTCTGTTTAACTATCTGCCTGTGTATCTATCTATCTGTCTGTCTGTTTAACTATCTATCTATCTATCTGTCTGTGTGTCTGTCTATCTATCTGCCTGTGTATCTATCTATCTGTGTGTCTGTCTGTCTATCTGCCTGTGTGTCTGTATCTATCTGTCTATCTATCTATCTGTCTGTTTATCTATCTATCTGTCTTTAACTATTTGCCTGTGTGTCTGTCTGTTTAACTATCTGTCTGTTTAACTATTTGCCTGTGTGTCTGTCTATCTATCTGTCTAACTATCTGCCTGTGTGTCTGTCTGTCTATCTATCTGTCTGTCTCTGTCTGTCTGTCTATATCTATCTGTCTAACTATCTGTCTGTGTGTCTGTCTATCTGTCTAACTATTTGCCTGTGTGTCTGTCTATCTGTCTGTCTGTCTGTGTGTCTGTCTATCTGTCTGTGTATCTATCTGTCTATCTATCTATCTATCTGTCTGTTTAACTATCTGTCTGTCTATCTATCTATCTGTCTGTTTAACTATCTGTCTATCTATCTATCTATCTGTCTGTTTAACTATCTGTCTATTTAACTATCTGTCTATCTATCTATCTATCTATCTATCTATCTATCTGTCTGTTTAACTATCTGTCTGTTTAACTATCTGTCTATCTATCTATCTATCTATCTATCTGTCTGTTTAACTATCTGTCTGTTTAACTATCTGTCTATCTATCTATCTATCTGTCTGTTTAACTATCTGTCTATCTATCTATCTGTCTGTTTAACTATCTGTCTATCTATCTGTCTGTTTAACTATCTGTCTAACTATCTGCCTGTGTGTCTGTCTGTGTGTGTCTATCTGTCTAACTATTTGCCTGTGTGTCTGTCTGTCTGTCTGTGTGTCTGTCTATCTATCTGCCTGTGTGTCTGTCTGTCTAACTGTCTGCCTGTGTGTCTGTCTGTCTGTCTATCTATCTATCTTTCTGTCTGTTTAACTATCTGTCTGTATTTGTCTGTCTGTCTGTCTGTCTGTCAAATATGCTTGACAGTTTAGTTAGTATACAACTAGATCAACAATTTTGCATTTAACGACTTATACGATGAACTAATGACTAGATGTTTTGAGGGGTAAGAATATTGCACAGAGAACTATTTAATTAATTTTGAGCAACATGGCATTAGCAACTGATAATGTAGAAGACAATTGCACATAATCAACTGCATGAATGTACCAAAGCAATTGCAACTTTTCAAAAGAATGAGAAACTGCTTTTATGATGAGCACTAGGTGACTAGATGATGTGGAAGTGGAACAAGTAGTTTTGAGAATTTCATTTCTGATCTGAGAAATGCACCAAGCGACTGAGAAAAACAGTAATTGTGATGATTTTGGCTCACATTTAAAAAAAAAAAAAAAACACCAATTCACTCTCTCAACAAATTACAATATGGTGACATGCCAATCAGCTATTCAACTCAAAACACCTGCAAAGGTTTCCTGAGAGTTCAAAATGGTCTCTCAGACTGCTGATCTGACAGTTGTCCAGAAGACAATCATTGACACCCTTCACATGGAGGGTAAGCCACAAACATTCATTGCCAAAGAAGCTGGCTTTTCACAGAGTGCTGTATCCAAGCATGTAAAGTTTGGGGGAACCTCACAAGGAATGGACTGAGGCTGGGGTCAAGGCATCAAGAAGAGCCACCACACACAGATGTGTTAAGGAATTTGGCTAAAGTTGTCTTATTCCTCTTGTTAAGCTACTCCTGAACCACAGACAGCGCCGCCGCTCCCACCACGCGCATCACACGCTGTGCGTAGGGCACCAAGTGCTGAGGGAGCACCAAAAATAGCCTAATGAAAAATCAATAATCATATCATAGTCATAATAATTATAATGCCGTTATTATTTCAGTTTAGAAATATTATTAGGCACTTTTTAGGGATGTATATAACAAAACAGGCAGAACAAGAGTTTTTAATTGCTCTAGAAAGTAACGATGGTGCCGCCGCCTCAGTGGTCCGTTGGATTGCACGTTAAAAAGTTAGTTAAACTGGCAAAAATAAAAGTTTTTTTTTTTCTCGGGGGGCATCATAAAGGAATTATGCTTATGGCACCAAAATGGCTAGCAGCGGTACTGACCACAGACAACGGCAAGTTTTGTATTTCATTTGGAAACCAAGGTCCTAGAGTCTGGATGCAGGGTGGAGAAGCTCATAGCCCAAGTTGCTTGAAGTCTAATGTTAACGTTCCACAGTCTGTGATGATTTGGGGTGCAATGTCATCTGCTGGTGTTGGTCCACAGTGTTTTTTGAAAACCAAAGTCTGCACCCATTTACCAAGAAATTTTAGAGCACTTCATGCTTCCTTTTGCTGACCAGCTTTTTAAAGATGCTGATTTCATTTTCCAGCAGGATTTGGCACATGCCCACACTGCCAAAAGCACCAAAAGGTGGTTAAATGACCATGGTTTTGGTGTGCTTGATTGGCCAGCAAACTCACCAGACCTGAGAGAATCTATGGGGTATTGTCAAGAGGAAAATGAGAAACAAGAGACCAAAAAATGCAGATGAGCTGAAGGCCACTGTCAAAGAAACCTGGGCTTCCATACCACCTCAGCAGTGCCACAGGCTGATCGCCTCCATGCCACGCCGCATTGAGGCAGTAATTAAAGCAAAAGGAGCCCCTAACAAGTATTGAGTAGATATACAGTACATGAACATACTTTCCAGAAGGCCAATAATTCACTAAAAATGTTTTTTTTTTATTATTGGTCTTATGAAGTATTCTAAGAATTGGTGGGTTTTTGTTAAATGTAAGTCTTTGGTTCTTTTAATTGTGATGATTTTGGCTCAAAGTACTTCAGTCTGTGTGCATTGAATTGATTTACAGTTTTTTTCAGTCGCTATCAAGCGTTTTTCCAACCAGTTGTCACATTTTCTAAACTATGGATATATATCTATCTAAATATGGCCAACCACAGCTGATTCCAATCTGGCTTAGACTCAGTGGCAGGGGTTATTTTTTTCTATTACATTGACACATTCAGTAAAACGAGAACTTTGAGGAGTGATGTTTTTGGAAACAGAAACGGACAAAGACAAACACTGTAATGTCAGGATGAGGAAGAGTGAGAGATGCAGTGAGAGGAGCAGTGAGAGGAGCAGGATGCAGTGAGAGATGCAGGATGCAGTGAGAGGTGCAGTGAGAGATGCAGTGGGAGATGCAGGAGCAGTGAGAGATGCAGGATGCAGTGAGAGATGCAGGATGCAGTGAGAGGTGCAGTGAGAGATGCAGGAGCAGTGAGAGATGCAGGATGCAGTGAGAGATGCAGGATGCAGTGAGAGGTGCAGTGAGAGGTGCAGTGAGAGATGCAGGTGCAGTGAGAGATGCAGTGAGAGATGCAGTGAGAGGAGCAGTGAGATGCAGTGAGAGGTGCAGGAGCAGTGAGAGGTGCAGTGGGAGATGCAGTGGGAGATGCAGGATGCAGTGAGAGGTGCAGGAGCAGTGAGAGGTGCAGTGGGAGATGCAGTGAGAGGTGCAGGAGCAGTGAGAGGTGCAGTGAGAGATGCAGGTGCAGTGAGAGATGCAGTGAGAGATGCAGTAATTTGGTGTTTTTTTGTCCCCCCCCCCCTCCCCCTTTTTATCAGGGCTTTATGCTTTTTTTTTTCAGAATGCTCTTGTGTGTTTCATGGATATTTTGTTCACTGTAAGCAATACTGTAAAACATTTTGTTATATCATACCGTGTTTCTACTGTTCCTCCTGTAGTAAACAGTAAAGGGAAAAAAATGATTTGCTTTTTACTGGAATACTTTTGAATGTGAACATTACTGTACATGTGGACATACAGTTCCCAACCAAGAAATTTAGTGTAAAAACGGTGGATTGCATGTTTTGCATGCAAATACCTGTAAAACTGAAACATAAAAGTCTATGCAGTTTTTGTAATGTCAACAATAGCCAGTATTTTGAAACCTGGTGTACTTTGACTGCATGTACCTTGTGAAGTGAAAACAAGTGTTATTCTTTGACAGAATAATTTCATTTTCAGTCAGATTTCCAGTGCTTTGGTAAAGTTAATGTGTGCAGAGAAAGATGTGTTCTATTTTGAAATGAAGAGTTAGTATTTAACAAAATGTGTTTTTGAGACTGTCAGAAGGCCCAATGAGCCCAATGGAAATTTCAAGAACTGTGTGTTCAACTGATATAGTCCCCATCACAACCCCCCTTGGTTGTGATGGGGACTTAAAATATCAGGTGAACACACAGTTCTTGAAATTTCCATTGGGCTCATTGGGCCTTCTGACAGTCTGTTGTCAGCGGTGTTGTTCCCGCCTTTCTGTCTCTATGATTTACTTGCTCATATTTTCTCTAAAATGAGTCACATATTTATAAGAATATATAGTGCAAAGTAACTTCCACAAGAGGCTATAAACCATGAAATTATAAAAACCTCAAAATATTTTTTTTTCTTGATTCTGCTTCTAATATACATATAGATTATGTGAAACTAGTTATTTATTTTTATTTTTTTATAATAACAAATCATATCATGATAGTCTAGTAGTTTATAAAAATGATGGATTATTTTTATTTAATCAGTACAACATGCATTCCCACAAAAATGTAGAAATAGTGATATCATTGTGCAGATAATTAATTTTATTAAATGTCATATATTTCGGAATTATTAAGATTAACATCACGCATGCCGCGGCCGCCATTTTAGTTAGTAAAATGTTTGGTCCGATCTGGAGACTAATTGGACTGCAGGTGCAGAGTCACTTTGAGATCACAACGACATCTCCGAAATTTACCTTTCTTTTTTTTTTTTATATTCAACTTTCAAAACAGCTTACAATGACATTTAACATCAAACATAAAACAGATCTTACATTGTACAGAGTAAAACATTAAATTCTACAGACAATTTTTTTCAAAATATGAGATGTTTTTATGCACTTCTTATTTCTAGTGATTGACTTCAATGAGTCAAAAAATATTTTAAGATCTTTACAAAAGAAATTAAATGAGGGTGTTATAGACATTACTTTAGCTTTATGTATATGAAACTTCCCGAGAAGAATTATTAACTTGAATGTGTTATCAATTATATCTGAGCCAGTATTACAATCCAAGAAGAAGATCATAGCCTCATCTATTCTGATTATTTTGTAGAATGCATCAAAAACCATCACAGATACCTGCTTCCAAAAGTCTTCAGAGTATTTACAATTACAAAATAAATGAATGAGAGTTTCAGATTCAAGATTACAAAAACAACATTGTGATGAGAAGTCTTTTTTAAACTTATTAAGAAATGCATTACAGGGATAATACCTGTGTAGTATTTTGAAATGAGTTTCCTTGACCTTATTTGGCAGTAAAAATGTATTACTTGTGGACCAGATTATCTCAGAAGAGGGTATAGAAGAAAACAATTGTTTCCATTTCAGAATTGCTTTAGGGTAGCATCTGATATCTTGATTAAGACACTTTCTGATGTAAGAATTATTACACTTCATATTAAAAATTTACCTTTCTACTGGACGTATCATGGACGAAATAAGGTAAGACTGTTTGTTTTACAACATAAATACCATGGTAAACTTTGAATTCTGGCTATTTATAGTCGTACTATGAGGAGGTAGATTGTCAATTAAACAGATTAAGTGCGTTGCTTCTAATTAAGGTAATTTAGCTTTAGGTAGCGAGGATAGTTTTAGGTAGGCCTAATGTTAACTAACAAGCTTGTTGGTTTGCGTCTTAAATTAAGTTCGGTAAGAATTTGCTTGATTATTCTATATAATGTGATTTATAGTTTAGACAGGAATGCACATCGTCTTCACATAAATACTTAATGGATATAGCCTAGTCTAACATTACTACAATAGGCCTATTTGAAGGCATTAACCTAACAGCACTTGTGTTCTGAACTTTAACGTTACCTAAAAACAGATAAAAATAATAATAAAAAACATGTGTCCTGTCCATAATGATGGTAATCACAAGTTAAGGCGTGTTATAGGAGTAAGGGGTCATTAATTGTTTATTTCGTCAGTCGTCGAATTCGTATCCAAAAGACAATAAAATCACGTATCGACAGAGTACTTATTTTCACTTAATTTGGTAGAAATAACCGTTTCTGGTGTCTGTCGCACGCGTGGCCTAAAGCTGATTCAGTGTGGACAGAAACACGCGCTGCCACAACACTCGCTCGCGGTTAGGACACTGTGTACATGTACATGTATATGCTTATGGCTCAGTGGTGGCTCAGTGGTTGAGGCTCAGGGTTACTGACCAGAAGGTCGGGGGTTCAAGCCCCAGCACCACCAAGATGCCACTGTTGGGCCCTTGAGCAAGGCCCTTAACTCCAGGTTGCTCCGGGGGGATTGTCCCTGTAATAAGTGCACTGTAAGTCGCTTTGGATAAAATGCATAAATGTAAATGTAAATGAGGCAGCTAAGTGGTGTGTGGTGTAGTGGCTAAAGCACAGGGCTGTTAATCAGAAGGTTGTTGGTTCAAACCCCACAGCCACCACCATTGTGTCCTTGAGCAAGGCACTTAACTCCAGGTTGCTCTGGGGGGATTGTCCCTGTAATAAGTGCACTGTAAGTTGCTTTGGATAAAAGCGTCTGCCAAATGCATAAATGTAAAATGTTATGTGTACGGTTTACTGTGTGTACAGTTATTTGACTTTATTATACCTTTCAAACAGACCAAATAAACCCAACAAGAGGATCAGCAAGGAGGCCAAAGACAGGTTTGAACGTCGCATCACAAGACTGAGAAAGCATCATGATGAATGCACCAGGAGACATTCAGATAGACAGAAGGTCATTTTGTTGAAATTTCATGCATGGAAATTGAAGTAGCCTAAATCATTGTACTCATAAGTCTGTATAATATTGTAGTTAAATTGTTCTTGTATTGTTAAGAAATGTTAGACAGTGTCTCCCAGAAATGAATAGAAATCTAGTGGATTATATGAACAAATGTACAAAAACACTGCCTACATATTTGCCAAGACAGAAAATTAAATATTCATATAAAATCAAATATTACATGTACTATAAACTTGTTTAAACATGTAAAGCTGCATAGTAAAGTGAAACTAAAGGATTGTATGTCTACAGTTATGCATTAAATGAACTTATTTCAGGCTATGGAAAGTTTAAAGGAAACACCAGGTGTGGGCCCCATCATGCCCCACCAGACCCCAGATGATCGGGTCCCATCTCCCCTCCTACAGGACATCCTTGCCTTACAGCTGATGTGCAGAGAACGATCCTTGGTAAATTTGTGATTGAGTGTGTGTGTTTAAAAAAAAAAAAATCAAAGATATAGCAAGAATGTATGACGACAGACATTGTCAACCTGAACAGGAGGATCCAAAGGCAAAAATGGACTGTTCCATGCCTTCAGATGTTACCACTTACCACTGATTACAAAGAAATCAGTGGTAAGTATTCATCTCATAATGTCTATATAGATGTTTTCTTGCTAATTATTTCTTGAGAGAGAGATCTGTGGAGCTACAGTGTGCACAACACAAAATGCGATGACTGAGAGACTGTAGGGGTTCGATCTTCAACTGACTGGCAGGAGCCGCCTTTACACAAATTCCCATGATCTATTGTCATGTGACCTGCCAGTGGCTGGCAGTCTCAGCCGCTGTTGATCTGTGCATATAATGCGTATTTGATTTATATTTATCTCTTTTGCCAGGACACGGACAGTGATGTGGATGCAGTAATTCTTGATTTACCCAGTTCTTCTGAATCGCCAGGAGCCTGTGATATCCCAGAGCTAAAGAGGACTGACAGTGTATTTGTAAGTTTCTCACTCATGTGTGATCATTTTGCCTTAAGTCTACATTTAGTCTACAGCATCAGTTGTATTGCTGAGGTTGTTTGTTATGTCTCGTTTGTTATCATGTCTATAAGCATTTAAATACATAACCTCCTTTTTTTCAAAGCTTAGACATAACATGAAGTACACGGCAATAGCAGTGTAAGCTTAAGCACATAATGCAGGTGCACTTCGGGCGTGTCCGAATCCCCTTTTTCTAGATTAACACCGGAAAAAATTGGTCGAAAATGGTTGTACCTATTCTCTTAATGAGTAATGGGTGTGTTTTGGGCGTAACGTGCAATTAACCAATCAGAGTCTCATCTCCCATTAAAAGATAGTTGTGCTCTCACTGTAATCTCAAAAATATTAAATAAGTATTTTTAAAAGAATAATTTAAAATATGTAGAATTTGCACTCCATTCTTCATTTGTAACAAACAGGAGATCAATAATTTACAAACGCTTCAAGAGCCAAAACGTTTCAGCACCTGGGAGAGCGCTTTGAGTGTTAAGATACGTTGTTTTTTTTTTAAATGTGCTGCTGGATTAGGGTTGGTGTTAACCCTGTGTAATAAGTCAAGTCACCATCTATATAGTGCTTTTTACAGTACAGATTGTTTCAGAGCAGCTTTACAGTGATAATAGGAGATTAATGGACAGAGATTGTTTTGGGGTACAGCAGCTCTAGAAAAAGTTATTGTCCAGCTAAAGTAGGTTTTTGATTCATTTCTGTTGTAAAAATCATTCGTTATTAACTTATGGGCCACCGCTTACACGACACAGTTCAAACAGAAAACTTAGAATTCATCTTAAAGATTTGTTTGGTGGCTTGAGATCACAAACTCTGAAATAAGTTTTCCCTTTTTGAATGATTAATATTAAATAGACAGGTATCTCCTTTAAACTGTTGGTTATGTCTAAAGTGAACGGTAAAGAAGCGCATCTGTATCTAGATGTGTGCAGGTCTTACAGTAACTGCACCTAATAGTAAACATGCTGCCGCTTGTCCTTAAGGGGATAGTGCACCCCAATAAAATGTTGTTGAAGCCTGTATTAATTTCTTTCTTGTGCTGAACACAAAAGACGATATTTTGAAAAATGTGGGTTGCTGGTCCCCATTGACTTCCATAGAAGGAAAGAAAAATTCTATGGAAGTCACTGGGGGCCAGGAACTGTTTGGTTACCCACATTTTTCAAAATATCTTCTCATAAATATTGTACAGTTCCAAGGTCTGAAGAGACTCGTATGAAATCATATAGCAGAGAAGCCAGTCAGTTGAGTTTGTGGCAATTTTTTTTTTACAGTGCTTGTATTTGACTTTATATGATAATTCTTACTAAGAAATTAGAACTGAAATAACATTCATTACAAGATGATTAGTTAAAACATTTCAAATGCTCCTGAAGGCTATTAAAAATTTCGTTCTCGTGAGGTACGTGTCTCGTCACACCCCTAATATAATATTATATATCTCACACTTAACAGCCAGCCAGCTCTGGAAAAAATTAAGAGACCACTTAACATTGATTTCTGAACATGAAGTGTCTCTTAATTTTTTCCAGAGCTGGCTGGCTGTAAGTGTGTATATATATATATATATAGTAGTATATATATGTATATATATATATATATATCTCTCACATATATATATATATATATATATATATATATATATATATATATATATATATATATATATATATATATATATAATTATTAATTTTTATGTTTATTAGTTTTTGACATTTTCAATGTTACATATTTTGATTGCAGTTGTTAATAAAAATGTAACTGCTTGTGTAAAATAGGCACATATCGTATCGCAGAACTTTTTGAAGTATCGAAAAATATCTTTTCGCTGACTGAGAATCGATATCGAATATTGAATTGTGAAGAGCAGTCCAATTTACACCCCTACTTCCTGGTTCTAGTCAGAACTCTTGCTACAGTTTGCACATTTCGCATATCTCCATTGTTTGACACACCCACTTCAGGTCTTGGAGTCGCTATTGATGAGCTGATAACCTGAATCAGGTGTGTTTGAATCAGGCCTCCAGAAATGTGGTGTTGGAAACACTGCATTAGAGCATTCACACCGCACGCAGAGGCAGCGCGTCACAGAAGTTGCAGTCATTTCTGCACAGAGTCTTTTATGCTGCGTCGCTCATGCTGAATTAAAGCCACGGTGCATTGTTCTTAATCAAAATTGACCCGATTCACTTAAGTTTCACCATAAAATCATGTTAATAAGGTGTTTCACAATGACATTCAGCGCTGTGAAAGAAAGTACACACATTATTGCCAGGAGTCTTTGCCCAAACTTCAAAAGGCCTGTTTAAACAATTAAAACTAGACCTATATTGTAATATTAAGACTACTTTTATCATGTAAGCTACCTACATACAGCATGTTATAAGTGTGTGGGACAGGGGGCAACACCGTCGCATCGCAGCAGGGTATGCTGAACAAGTGCCCATCATAAATCAAAGCACATGGTAGACAGTGGTTGGAGGAGGTGACAGTATGGACCACAGTTCAGCTGTGCGTCGCAAATGCTGCCAGTGTGAAAGCACAATGGCCGTGAGCTGTTCCCGCTCTCCATATGCACAGCTTCTTCTCCGCACTGCTTGCGTGTTCAGGGTGAAACCGGCATCAGACAGAATTCTAGGTTATTACGTGCAGAGGTTTTTGGTCCAATAATTAGAATCTGTTTTTTCAGAATTTTGTAGGAAATGACTACTAATTAAGGGCCCTAGGTTTGTAAACGTGAAGGTGGTACAAAGTGTTTTGTTGTACATTTTATAAGCGTCTTTTATTTAAATCTTAGATTTACTCTGAACTCCCATTGAACCCTGCATACAGACATCCACTTTGATTATGGTTTTTGTGGCGAGCAGGACGAGGCTGAGGGCTGTAAAAGATACGAGACCGGTGGGCTTGCCAGCTGTGACTCATAATCAATCACACCACCGGCCACGTGCCATCCTCCCACGGCCCTCAGCCTTGTCCTGCTCGCCAAATTTTTTACTTTTTAGCTCGCCAAGTTTTAAACTAAAGCTATGTTTTTTTTATTTACAGCTTACCAAAAAATCCTTAAACATCAGTTCCACTTCAGATTACCCAGTTAGCAGCATTGACAACAGCGAAGATGGTTATGTGCCTGACTCTGAGATCTGTTCAGAAGAGAGCCTTCCACAGCCTTTGTCCAGTCCCTCATCTCCCAGTATAACATTAGATGGGAATGTTGATGCTTCATCTTCCATGAATGAAGGCAAGGAATGTCCCCCACATGAGGATGAGGAGACAATGACTCGAGGAGACCATGACAGCAGTGAAGAGCTTTCAGTTATGAAACTGAAAAAGACTGCAAAAGGCCAAAGAATGTTCAACAAAAAGCATTATTGCTTTTACTGCTCCAAACCAGTCTCCAAAATGCCAAGACACTTAGCCCAAGTACATAAAAATGAGGTGGAAGTAGCAAAGGCTCTTTCTATTCCAAAGTGTTCCAAAGAAAGAAGGATTCATCTGGATCTTTTGAGGAATAAATGCAACCATGTACACAATACAAATGTTCTAAAAGCTGGCAAAGGAGTGTTGGTTCCACGTCGGCAATCCACTGCTAAACATGTGAATGTTAAGCACTACGTGCATTGTTTGAACTGCCAAGGGCTGTTCAGACGAAAAGCACTTTGGAGGCATATGCGAAGGTGCAACCTGGCCAAGAAGTGCCAGGTCACAAAACAAGGTAGATCCAGAGTTCAAGCACTCTGTGCTTACGCGCAGCCTGTTCCTGAAGGAGTAACAAAAAAATTATGGAAACTGATCAGTGACATGAAGCAAGATGAAGTAACACAGCGGTTAAAAGTGATACTTGTATCATCAAATTCGGTGAACACTTGTGCAACAAAATGAGGAGCGACAAAACCAAGCACGAATACATCAGAACTAAAATGCGTGAGGCTGGAAGGCTGTTGGTGTGTGCTAGGAAAGTGGAAATCTACAGAGTATTAAAGACTTTTTCATACCCTCAAACTTCTGTCATGTAATCACGGCTGTTAAAGATACCGCGGGATTCCGAGATGAAGATGAAGTCCTCACAATTCCATCTTTGGCATTAAAACTGGGCCACAACCTTAAAAAAATGTCCAATATTGCAGAATGTGAAGCAATGCTCGCAGGAGAGGGAAATGATGTACAAAATATAAAAATGTTCAAGCAAATGTATGACTCATTCCATAGAATGTTTTACCGGTTGCCGGAAGGGACGTTACAACTTGCAAAGATCAGCAAGGTGCTGATGGCCCTTGAACAGGGAAGAGTATTAGAATTCAAGGGGGAAAACCTTGATGAAATTAACCTTGAACCTTACGGTAAGAACACATGGCATAAAAATGTTTGCTCTTATACATATTATATATTGACACTATTTAGTTCAGTTACAAGGAGCTCTATATGGTGCATGGAAACAAATGATTTTCTACACACTTTTCTGACTCACAAAGCAGGTAAGGATCTCATTCTCACCCAAGCTGTGCCACCGAATGCCTACTGGTCACGCCTCTGCACATCTCTGACCACTGTTTCTTTCGGTTAATTTCATTCTCTGTTCCACCACTACTGGTTTATTTCTACTGCAACCTGTCTCCCACCCACTTCTCATTGGTCGCCTCAACTCTACATCGACACATTTTCCTCACTGGAAGTCAATGATGCCACAGAGTATCTCTGCTCTACACTAAGCTCAAGTCTGGACAGGCTGTGTCCTCTATCCACCAAACCTGCTCGCTCAAACCAGCCTCACCCATGGCTGATTCTACCATCTGAAATCTGCATACTGATCTCAGATGTCAGAATTTTAGTGATCCAACTAATCTCAAGGGTTACCCTGCACTCCTATTTTCTTCCTTATCCAGCATTAGTGCTGCTAAAATGGTTTTCTACAATGATGTACCAAAGCCACTAACCTCTGATCTATTTGCTGTTTTCTTGAAAGAGAATTGGTCACTAATGGCTGCCACTTTTTTTAGAGCCACTTGGAAATAACCTGTCTTCCCCATCAACTGCGCATCACTTCCACCATTCGCTCACTGACTTGTGGCCATCCTACTGCATGTCTGCTGGACCCCATTCTTACTAACCCTCATCCAAGCCATAAGTTTTACCATTGTGTCAGCAATCACACGTTTCACTGGCTTCTGGAACATTTCATACCGCATTCAAACAGGCTTGGGTAACTCCCCTGCTCAAACCTTCTCTCCGTCCTGCTGAAGTTGAGAAATATTAGCCGATTTCACTTTTCCCATTTTTATCTGAGTCTATGAAAAGAGCAGTTTTCAAACAGGTCTCTGAATTCCTCACAGAATGACAACCTGAATCCAAATCGGTTGCGAGAAACCTGGGTGTCATGACTGACTGACCAGTTGTCTTTCTCCGACCACGTCAATATGCCACCCAATTCAGGCAATGGCCATTGCTATCCCTGCCCTTGACTGTTTATATAAACGATATATATAGTGTGAATCGATTGGCCTGGCCTTGTCTTGCCTAGCACAACCTGTATTTCATTTGTATTTTTTAATTGCTTGCTTTTGGTTATGGTGTACGGTTAAAGTCTTATTTTCTGTCCTTCAGAGGAATCTTTGGTTGGCAGCCAGTCTTCCAGGGAGAGTGAGATGCCTCAGCCAAAGAAGCGACGTCAGTCCCCTTCAACATCTACAGGTGAAGTCAAACCCGTGCTCTGAGACTGACTTTGAATGGTCATCATTATTGATGCTTTTAGTTACAGTTTGCTAAAATGTTTAAGTGTTTATTTGCTTTATCTTCCAGAAGAATTTTCATTTGGCTGCAAGTCGGCAAAGGAGAAAGAGTTGCCTTCAAAGTCAGGTAAAGAGTCAGTACTGCACTTCTAAGAACTGACTTGCCTAGTTACAGTTATTGCGACTTTACATTAACTGCATTAATAGAGACCACTTTAATTAATGTACAGTATTTCTTGATATTTTCATTAACTGTATTTTGGATATATTCTGTGTTATGCTTGCTGAAGCGCAAGAACAAAGATTAATGATGTTGACACATTGATGTCTTATAATACAAAGCGAGAAATCAAACTATATTTATATATATTTTTTTTACCACTAATACACCACAATGTCCAACAGCTTTGAGCGCGCGATCACTTACGGTTTGTGAGGTCAAACACGCCGGCGCATGCGTAAACGACACGAAAGAGTGTACTGACCTCACACACCATAAGGGAAGTGACGATCTGGCGTTGTTTACGCATGCGCCGGCGTGTTCTGACCTCACGCTCATGGCTGTTTTCCATTTTCTGTTTTCATTTTCAGTTTGAGAAAATAAATTCCCACCCGTCCTCTAAGTGGCTTTGTATAATAGAACGTAAACAAAAGTAATCTATAATATGGATATGTTGTCAAGGTTTGGCTGTCAAGATTCAAGCTGAAACTCTTAGAAGACAGTTAATTAATCCATTCAGGTATGGCTTTAAAAGGGGTGCAGATTAACGTATAACACTCACTTTAATTTAACAGTGTATTGTTGTGGACATTGTGGTGTATTAGTGGTAAACAAATATATAAATACCGTTTGGTTTCTCACACAAACCGATCGCTTCGTGTCACACGGGAGCGTTTGAAAGCAGGACCGGTCCGCTGATAGATGGCTGCTTGTGCTTTCAAAAGCTCCCACTCCCGTTTAAAAAATAAATAAAAAAAATCTCTCAAACGCTCCCGTGCGTTGATCATTGTAGCCAATCGCAGACATATCTGATGAGCGCGTGAACACAATGGCCAATCAGAGGTGTTTACAATTGCGCTCTTCAGCGCCACATTTAAAAAATTTCAGTACCGAGGTCGGTAGTTTCGACAACACTAGTCTCCATGCATTCCTAAGGTTAACAAATTCCTCTACATACGATTCTGTACAATAACTATCCTATACACTTCATAAACAGGGACTGGGTGGCTACACCTTTAATAACTTCAATCAAACACATAGCCTGAAAGTGACATATTGCAGATTACCTGCGCATCGCATGACTCGACGACCTAGCCAGCAGCTGCATTGAATGCAGTCTAGTTTCCTGCAGATGTACTGAAGATTAAAATATCCTAGGTCTCAATAGTAATGGTCTGGTACTCTATTTGGTATTGAATGCAGATGCCCTAGTGTACATTACCTTTGTTGTGTACTCAGCTCTCAGATATTTAAAGTGAGGTGAAAGATTGTCTCTTTTGAAAGTTGAGGTAAAATTATTTAAATTTTTAGGTGTGTCAAAAAGCCAAAAAAGAAAATGGACTGAAGAAGAGGTGAAGGCAGTGGAGAACAAACTTCTACATTTTATCACATCTGGCAGGGTACCAGGGAAAAGACAGTGTGAAGACTGCATCAGGTCAGCTCCGGTATTGCTCCAGAATAGAACCTGGGAAGCCGTGAAATTTTACATAAAGAACCGAATTACAGCACTCAAGAGGGAGTGTGAGAAAATAAAATAAAAGTGTTCATGGAAGAGAAAAGTAAAGTTTTGCACTCGTTAACATTGTTCAGACATTATGTAAATGCATTTGTCCATGCACACCCACATTTCATCCAGCTGTTGCTAAATAACTAAATGTTTGTTCAAAAGCAATGACAAATAAAGTTGTCAAAACTACTTTTGCCAAAGAATAATTTATTTGAATGCAATACAATTGAATGTATTTGCAATGCAGTTGTGTTTAGAGTTAGCAGGGAGCATCTGCTGACCTGTGTCTGAAGATGCTGAAGAAATTTTAGGTGAGGTCCCCTTTGGTAACCTTTTAAACACACACAGTGATGTAATTAATTAGCATATCAAAACATTACATCACAGGTCCCCTCGAGGGTCTTCTACCTGACCGGGTCCCCAGCAGTTTGTAAAATGTCAGGTCAGTCTTCTGGGGGTCAGACTCAAGTTTACAAGTGATGGCTGTTATAACAGCTGTAAATGGAGTGTGGATCAGTTTCTGCCTTGTCTGTAGACCACTCACAAAGGGTGGTTCCCACCAGGCTGCATGTTGCCATGTGTCCCCACCCAGTAGCAAAAACAGGTATGTGTGTGTGTGTGTGTGTATAATGTAGCCTGTAATTTAACTATCTATCACTGAGATTATTGGGCTGCTGTGTGAGATTTAATGCAAGGTTATCAAAAGGGCTGGGCAGTAAAATTATCTAGATGTTTATCTGAAAAAAGTTTGTCTTCGATCAAACTTTCGAGTAGTTTTCTATATTTAGCCTGTGTTCTACATCTAGAACAGGGGTGTTCATTACAGCAATCACGATAGCAAGAGCACCACTGGTTGGTTGATCTAGATGAAATATAAAAGATTGACATTTTATTTCCTGACGCCTGTAGCTGCGCGCTGTTTGATTGACAGGAGGCTAATGTTTGAACGCAAATGCGGGTTTGTGCCTAAATTATCCAATACACTTTATAATTCTGCCAATACCCATCTTGATGAGGATTTAATATAAACACAGTCATTTGTCTAAATTGAATTTAAACAGTGGGACAAAAAGCATATTTGCATCAAAATGTCAGACTTGAAGTGTACATGTAACCGAATTGAACACTGTCTAGTAGGCTGTGTCATATAAAGGCTATTAATCAAACAACATTAACAAGGAAACAAGAAAAACCCCTCACTACTTTTGGCTGAATAACTTGAGTAGCTTTAAAAGTATTAATGTAATAGAATAAAACAGTGACATTTTTAATAATATTTTTTTAATATTGACCCCAGATGTAGAGAAAGTGTTTATTGGTATAATAAATTACCAGGAAAGTAGAGATGATAAAATAATTATGATTAGCCTTTATAAATATAGAAAAGTATCAACATTTTCAGAGCAATACTTCAGCAGAATATTCCATGAGTCACAAACATCAGAAAATTGTGCATCATGCATGAGAATGAGAACACGACTATCTATTGGCTTAAAAGATACAAGAACTAAATCGATGTTGAACATTGAATCTCAAAAGGAGGACAATGTGGTCCCCCATGTGCTACAATAAGAAATAATTCACACAAAAATTAAAAATTCTCTTATCATTTACTCACCCTCAGGCCATCTGTCTTTGACTTTCTTCAGAAGAACACAAATTAAGATTTTTAGAAGAATATTTCAGCTCTGGAATGGAATATTATATTCAATTTAGACACTCCAGAAAGCAAATAAAAGCAACATAAAGGTAATACATACAACTCCAGTGGTTTAATCCATGATTTCAGAATTGATATGACGGGTGTGAGTGAGAAAAAGATCAATATTTAAGTCCATTTTTGCTATAAATTCTTCTCTCTGACCAGTAGGAGGTGATATGCATGACAAATGTGAATTACCAAAAACACAAGAAGAAAGTGAAAGTTAAAGTGGAGATTGACTGAGCAGGTAGGAGAATTAGTAGAAAAGAAATTAAATATTGATCTGTTTCTCACCACATCTATCATATCACTTCTGAAGACATGGATTAAACCACTGGAGTCACATGGATTAGACTACTTTTATGCTGATTTATGTGATTTGTGGAGCTTCAATATTTTAGCACTGATTCACTTTCATTGTATGGACCAAAAGAGCTGAGATACTCTTCTAAAAATCTTAATTTGTGTTCTGCAGAAGAAAGAAACTCCAGGATGGCATGAGGGTGAGTAAATGATGAGAGAATTTTCATTTTTGGGTGAATGTAGCCCCTGAACCAAACAACTTTTCCCAAACCTGCTCTATCTCCTCTTGTGCAGGACATGACATGCCAATAATCCTGCTTATTTAAAAAAGCATTCCTTGCATTGTTTGAACATGTTTTATGCACAACAATAACGCTCTGTTGGCATAAGGGGAAATTTAGACCCTACACATGAACTGATTTTAATGTCATTGTTTCATACATTAAGAATTAAAATGGTGAACAGTGTACTGAAAATAACTTTTTAAACTTTTCATATCAGTTATCATGTCTCCCTTTTATTTTTTGGAATCAGATTCATGTAGTGTTTATCATAGATAAGTGATTGTAGAGCGGAGGAGCGTGGGGCCGGGCTGGACCAACGCATGCCCGGTCCCCAATCAGCCTGATGGGGTGCTTGAGGGATAAAGGCGGTCAGTGACGACGGTTTGAGAGAGAGAGAGAGAGAGAGAGAGAGAGAGAGAGAGAGAGAGAGAGAGAGAGAGAGAGAGAGAGAGAGTCCTCCTGCTTTCCCCAATGTAAAGTAGGTTAAAGGAAAGGAGGAGGCGAGAACCGGCTTGACAATATAAATAATAGTTTAATGATGAACTGAACCAAAAACACATAAACACACAGAGCAGCTGTCTGTAATTCTCTCTCTCGAAACGCCTTTATCCCTCGCACGCCCCCATCAGGCTGATTGGGGACTGGGCATGCGTTGTTCCAGCCCGGTTTTGCAACTCAGTACTCAATACTCACTACTCATGAGTACTTTTAAATGAGCTACACTTTTACTCTTACTTGTACTTTTTAGGATAGCTACTTTTACTCTACTCACACTTCATTTTTTGGAAGTAACCGTACTTCTACTTGAGTTTGATTTTTCAGTACTCCTTCCACCCCTGATTATTTATCAGCGTAAATCTCGCTACTTTTTATAGTATAAATTCTTTTTAATATTGAGTGTAACTTTATAATATTATGCTTTGTGTTATGATACCCTGGAATTAGTTTTCAATGAATTACGACAGCTGCGATGGGGTTTCGTTTACAGCTGCTAAGAGACTGACTGTAAATTTGGCATCTTATTCCATCGGACTCTTAATCTACCGCTCTCTATTTCATTTTTCTTCTGGAAAGTCATTCAAACATAATAGTGGAGTTTCTTTTGGCCTTGGAGCAAATGGGTAAGTGAAAATAATATGTGAGAATGGTGTGAAAAAATCTAATAAAATGTGATCTCCCATTCACCACTGCACACGTTTATTTCGGCTTTCCAAAACCCAGAGTGTGAAAAAGGTATATTGATAGCTTTTGTGGCATAATATTGATTACCACAAAAATTCATTTTGACTTGCCCTGGGGGGGCCTGGGTAGCTCAGCATGTAAAGATGCTTTTATACACTTTGGAAGAAGCTGGACTTTTTTTTTCTCCTACACGAAATAAAGCACCCTAGGCCTAGGTGAATACAGCCACTGTTTATACTACACGTGACATCATTTTAAAATGAGTTCGTTTAGGGTGTGGTTTTATTAATGTTTCTTTGTGGACAGCAGCTTTTATCACTGTGCCGCTTATTTGATTTATTAAACTTGTCATGGCCTCTTTTACTTTTAAAAACTAAACTCTTTCTCCACTCATTTGCTGCCTTTGTATAGTTGCAATTTTTTTTCCAAAAAATCTTCCACACAATCTCCGAGAGAGACGGGCTTCAAAGTTATCCATTTTAACGACAGTCACCTAGGTAACAACAACTTACCGTGCGTTCACACCAGAAGCGGCGAGAGCGTCAAAATTCGCTCTGGCTGCCCTGCCTTCAATGCTCGAGGACGCTCGTGGACGCTCTGACGTAGTTGAAATAGGCGGCAACGTTTGTTCAGAATGCTTTGTTTTGTGAACTATATTTAAAGGGGCCGCAATTTAAACATCCAGACATGTCGACCGTTTACTTTTTTTTTAAATGTGAAAATAAGAAATCGATCGATGGCAGAAAGTAATTAAAATTATAGTTGTTTGTTAATCAAAATAAAATACATTTGTAATAATAACTGTGGTCTTGGTTGTTTTATATCCCTGTAAGCAAACAGGGACAGATCATATATTATTGGAAAACCCGCCACGGCAATAATTAGTTTCTCCTCCATTTTATCTTCTGAACAAATGTTTGGTGGGAACCAAAGTTTACACTGTTGTGTTCTCTATACTTCGCTAGAGCGGAGCACTTCTATATTCCAATAGGTTGCCGCCGAACCGCGTCACAGCTCATTACCATAATCTTGACTGCACTTGAACTTACATCTGATGCCCACACCGCCCAAGACTCGCCGCGCCGCTTCTCGCCGCCGAGAGACGCTGGCTGTCATTGAAAATGAATGACTTCCGGTCGATTTGACGCTCTCGCCACCTCTGGTGTGAACGCACGGTCAGCTGGCATGTGCGATTTTTTTTTTTTTTAAAAAAACATTGCGTTCAAATCACACCCACAAATTTAACCAATCATCAACGCTCTTTGACCAGCCGAGTTCTCTTCTATCAAGAATTTCAGAGATGTGCGCAAACAGGAGAAATCTCACCAAACGTAGATCCCACCTAGGCAGAACAAAAATGTCACAAAGCGTCATCATTTGTAGGCGAACTACACGAAGACTGTTTGCCCAATAAGTAAAATTAGCCTTAACGCGACAGCGGTTTTCATCTACTAAAATGATTATAAATGACAATAAAAGCAGATATTACATCAGTCAGATGAAATAGAAATGTTGAGCGTACACGCATACATAGGGCAAAATTACTTTCTGAATTGCATCAAAATTCAGTGTATTAACATGTATTATGATCACGCATTCATGCAATAGCCTACTCATGTTATTTCGTCGATCTCCATGTGACAAGAAACAGTGAAGAAAGTCATAATGAGCCGTGTGCGTGTGTGAAGCTCTGGGGCCCGTTCTTCATACGCCGCTTAATACATCCGAGATCAAATGTCAAATCTTCTAATCGTGCTAATGAGGTTCTTCGAAAACACGTGGCCAAAGAGCGAGCCCAGTTTTTCACTTGCTTCGGAGCAAGAATAACTGTTTGAAGGATTTGTAGAATTTCAAAGCCTTTTTAAAATGGCAGGAAACCCCTAAAAACTGCCAGAACAAGGAAAGAGGGCTGGCCAAATGTTACAGAAAAATTAAATACGTGTGCTCCCTATTTTTTTTGCACTTTTAATCTTTTGGTTTTGATATTTTATTTTCTAAATGTCAGAGCCACTGGAACTTAGTAAAGTACACAAGTAAAAGTGAAATATAAAAACATTCTACAAAATGGTAATTCTTTACTTCTGATACTGTGCTTGAAATACCTTTTAAAATACACTTTGTTAAATGGTGTTTTTGTCTGTTTGGAAACAGCATCCAAGAAAAAGGTGGAAAAAAGAACACGTGGTGGTCCTGCACCTCCACATTATACCCCGGTAGAAGAGGTTGCCCTGGGGCTTAATGTTAACAGGCCCATTGTGCAGGAGTCCACATCAAGAGAGAGGCCTACATCTGCTGCTGAGTCTGCACAGAAATGTGGTACAAAGGTGAGGAAAATATTAGACTATTTAAATATTAAAATATTTTTATTCTTGAGTAAATATATTAATTTCTCCACAAAAGGCACAGGGTGTGACCAAGATAGAATATATGGAACTTAAAAAGCAAAAACTCCTACAAGAGTTTTAAATTGACAACTTGAGGAAAACAAAAGTTAAACTGGAGATAGAGTTGCTTCAGAGAGAACTTCGGAGTAAGTGCTAAATCACTGTGTGGAGCGGAGGGGGCGGGGCCGGGTCGGAATATCGCGTGCCCGGTCCCCAATCGGCCTGATGAGGCGCGCGAGGAATAAAGACAGCCGGTGACGATGGTTTGAGAGAGAGAGAATTACGGGCATGTCTGTCATGTGTGTGTTTATGTTTGTGCTTTTGGTTTGAGTTTAATTAAATTATGATTTATATTGACAAGCCGGTTCTTGCCTCCTCCTTGCCCATCTTAACCCCCTTACACACTGTCACACAGAATATCATTGTTGCCTGTACATGACAACAATGATGACTGATTGCTGCCTTTGACTGAGAGGAATAAAAAATACAGAAATAAAATGCATATGGGCCTAAGCATGTTTGTGTCTTTTCTTTAATCAAAAAGGTCAATCAAAAATGGTGTTCCACAATTATAATTCATGCTGCTCTTCCACAAGGTTGGTCCAGGTGCAGTATAGAATTTGTTGTGAGAGAAAATTTGAAGAGATCAGCAGTTACAGAAATATTCAAACCAGCCCGTCTGGCACCAACAATCATGCCACAGTCTAAATCACTGAGATCACACTTATTCCCCATTCTGATGGTTGATGTGAACATTAACTGAAGCTCCTGACCCGTATCTGCATGATTTTATACATTACACTTCTGCCACACGATTGGCTGATAAGATAATTGCATGAATAAGATGATGTAGAGGTGTACCTAATAACATGGCCGGTAAGTGTATATCAGTGATTTAACCACATGAGTCTTATGGATTACTTTTATGCTGACTTTATTTACCTTTTGGAGCTTCATAGTTCTTGTAGCCATTCACTTTCATTGTATGGACCTACAGAGCTGAAATACCGTATTCTTGCATTTTTGGGTGAGCTAATCCTTTAACTTTATGGCAGATTGGCCTGATGGAAGCCTCTCCTCAGTAAAAGACACATGAAAGCCTGCTTGGAGATAGCAAAAAAGAACCTGCTGGACAGTCAGGTAGCATTCATTTGTCTTTATCTGAGGAGAAACTTCCATCTTCCATAAAGTCTAGATTGGTGGAATTTTGCAATTATGGTTGTCCTTCAAGAGGTTTATTCCATCATCATCCAGGATCTCTGAAGCACGGCTAGACTGACCATTGGGTTCTTGGTCACTTACTGTATCTTAGCACGTCCCTACTCCCCTGATTACTCTGTTTGTCCAGGCAGCCAGCTCTAGGAAGTGCCCTTAGGTGTGTCACAAATCAAACTATTCTACACCGTTTTGTAGGAAACATGATTTGTGTTGTAATTATTTTATTAGCTTACTTGTTGAGATCACACAGTGATCCAAGAGGACTCAGTACCCAGATGAATGGCCTGATATGACTTTATCCCCAGATGTACAGTTGTTATTCAGAAATATCAGACCGCTAGATGGTGCCACTGACCAATCAGCGTCACGTATTCCAGAGACATGCGAAATAAATTAAAGCATTATTTTAAGATTATTAATCACACTGAATTAACCCATTACAGTTTCAGGTAGCGATTATTTTATGGGATAATATGCAGAAAATGTTCCTACTTTTTGTAATACATTACTTTTAGTAATGACTATCCTCAAATAAAATTCCTGTAATTAGTCACATCTTGGGACTGCTGAGGGGTTTAGATGCTTCCTTTTGTTAATGATCCCATTGTCCACATCTTGCATTCAGTTCATTGTTTTATTGACTTAATTGTGTTACAGAATATTTAGAAAATAAAACTGAATTGAAAATACAACCTTCACCAAAACAATTACAAAATACAAGCTACCAGGGGGGTAAAAAGTACTCAGATATTATACTTAAGTGAAAATGTTACTTAATTAAATGTCCAAGTATCTAGCCAAAAACATTCTTGAGTGAAAGCAGGGGCGAAAATTTCATCAAAATGTTGGGGGGGACAATAAACATAACAATTCTCAAGAGCAATTTTTTTATGGGACACCAAGGGTTTTTTTGTTGTTGCCCTGTTTGCATTTGTATTATCTTATTTCTTAAACAATTATTTTAAGAATATATCGTTATATTATTTACAATACACATATTTTAATGATATTTTAGGGGGGGACAACCCTCAGATGGGGGGTCCTGACCCCCTGTGATTTCCGCCTATGAGTGAAAGTAAAAAAGTATTCATATCAAAGTGTACTTAAGTATTAAAAAAGCTAAAAGTTTCCTAGCTGTAATGAAATCAAGAGACGAGATTGTGTCAGAGAGGATGTTGTTAAATTTGATTGGTTTGTTAAGTCACCTTTGTACTGTCTCCGATGGATACTGTCATATTTCCCCCCCAGTGGTATTCACAGTCTGGTAAAGAATCATGTTACAATAACTACATTTTTACTAAATAATTTTTATGTGGCCTGTTGTACGTTACACAGCAATTTCCTGGTGAAATGAACACTCAAATCACAAGTAAAGCGGCAGATTATCAGTTCATAAACACATACCTTTTGCTTTGTTCCTCACACAATGCTATCATATGACATAAACAATTTTACTATAGCGAATGACTTATTTTAATGTTTGCATTACATAACTAACTACATTAACAAGCTAGTTTAATAGTGATCAAACTTAAGTCCTCAAGACCATGCAAGGTGACATGTTGGCCGAAAGTGTCATAATTGTTGCTCACATTTCACATTTGCTTTTTATGACACTTTATAATAGAGAAAGATAAAAATAATAATAATAATAATAAGCTTTGAAGAAAGTTAGTAATGTGGTTGGTTTTGTGAATTGTTTGTAACCAAACCTTGCTGTTGAGCAGACGGAAAAAATTAAATAAAATTCATAATACATATTTATGCAGATTCCATAATTTGGAACCATTGCTGGTTTTATAGTTATTATTATAATTAATAGTTAATTAAAACTAAAAACAACAACAATAATAATAGTTCAGCAAATTGGGAGAAGAAATTTATAGAGATGATTTAAATATGAAGGCAAGTGTAGAAATAAAGGACTTGTACACATTTAATTACAAAAGCCTTTTGCTTTTATATATATACTGTATATATTTGCAAAGTGAATGGTCATTTTTGACTTCATAACTGCCCAATGTGTAGAATTAGCAGGTGTTTAGAAAAAAGTTTAGGACAAAAAGCATCAGTGTTTCTCACTTCGTGCTCATAGTTTTGAATGAATACATCACATTCAGTCGGGCGGTCACATACAGTCTAGTCGCACAAATATTTAAAAGAATGCGAAGCTCAAATCAGACCCGAAATTCCGTTCGAAACTCCACACAGCCTCTGTGCGACATTGTATTTGAAATGACAAATCTCTGGTATCTCATCTGTCATTTGTCAGATGCAGTATGTAGTGGTTTCAGTCCAGAGCTTTTCAAGTTTAACTAAAACTGTAAGGAGTAAAAAGCAAAAAAAAAGTTCATTGCAAATGGAATTAAGTAAAATTACAAAAAAGTGCAAGTCTTCCATTTAAATTGCACTCGATTAAAGTACAAATCCCAAAAAATAATACTTAAGTATAATACTTAAGTATTTTTACTCAATTACTTTACCACCCTGTGAGCTGCAGCCAAGCACAAACAGAAGAAGGTCTAAAGACTGTGTGCTCCCAGCAGGCCACCTCATCAGCAAGCAACACCTGGGCTTTTAAGGCATCATCTGTCCTGCAGAGGGCGCTCCACTCAAGAAATACAAAGTCATAATACAATTAAAATTTTTTTTATAAATGGCTCTTACCACATCATCAACTGCAAAGTTCTTTCTTTTTTGTTCCATTTTTGTCTTTCCTGCATTAGAGGCAAAAATTTATGAATCCATAATTTCCTAAATATATCCGCTATGTACTGGACCTGCCTCCAACAGTGTCTTATGTACAAGTCTGTGTTGTTAATAATCCAGGTGAAAAGATGGGTTGAGATTTGAAAAGCAGTATGTTGTTTGGAGTGAGAGGCTCTAAATTCTGAAGGTCATTAGAGACTGTATTTATTTGGCGACTGTTTAAAATAATCTCTATTTCACATAACAGGGTATGCAGTCCTTCTTCAGTCAATTCTTGCTGTTTTAACAGAGAGAAGTACCTGTCTAGTGGATCTGATCAGGCGCTCCCATACCCCTCCATGGCGAGATGCTCCTGGAGGATTAAAACTCCACTCTATTCCACGATGATGCTTGTTGAATTCGATTTTGACTGAGGACAGCAAGGGCCTCTCTCAGTTCTCAATCTGCACCCACAAAGTTTTTGCCATTATCAGACCTCATGTGTTTTACTTGGCCTCTTCTACAGATAAAATGCCTAATGGCCTGGATGCAGGATTCTGTATCAAATGAATGAGTGGCTTCAATATGCACAGCTCTACCTGTCATACAAGTGAACAATACGCCAGACCGTTTCATTGTAGTTCATCCTACATTAAATAATCAATGCTCACATTGGTGAAAGGGGGTAAATCAGCCATTTCTGCTGTTCTATTTTGGCTCTGTTTCTTCTGCACACAATGCAATCAGCTATAATATTAGGTGCTGCAGAAGTGGCATTGATGATCCAAAATCTCTTACCAACTTAAGAGAGCATGTGATTTCTCCCTGCATGTCCTAATTTCTCATGAATGTGTCTGATAATTAGTGTAGATACAGTACATAGGTATGCTTGGGCAAAATAGCAGGATACTTTACCTCCTCAGGAAGAACTGCTTTGGATAGACTTCCTCCAACTGAAAGAACTCCATCCACTAACATTGGATCTAGCTTGTAAAATGGTACTTGCGTTCCTGATGTTAGACTTCACCTTGGGGATTTCTTCTGCAAAATGTATTGTTTGAATATACTTGATGATAGACTGCTCAGCCATTTCCAAGTCTGAAACTTTTAGGCTCTGCCTACCCAGTGTGGTCTTGCTCAGCTTTATCTTTTGCTGTTCCCTTACGAAAATCGAGAGTTTGCTGCAAACTTGCAGTTCTTTTCCATGCTCTGAGTAATTGGCCTTGAAGGACTGACTGTTGACATTAGATAATTTCTTTTGAGAGCCAAATATCAAGGCTAATTTGAGCTTCGGTTACGAGGCTACTGTGACTTTGAGCTTAGACCAACTTAAAAAACGAGACATCAGTTTGTCTGTAGGGTTGTTTTCATCTTTAACAATTACATTTACAGTTGGCTTTCTTTTAATCTCTGGATCCTCCTCAGACAGTGAGTGGATTTCTATGTGTGCTGCTGAGGGCCAATCCCATTCTGTTAAAGGATATCTGGACCATGAATCCATCTTTTGTTTTGCTGAAACTTTTCTGAATTCTGACCTTTGGAGACTTCATCAGCAGGGGTAGTCTTTTGTCTACAAATTTCAATTGTGACATTTCCGTTGCTTCTCATAAAATGTAATTCATAAAGCAGAATCAAGTGGACTTGGTTTGCCACAAAGGTATGGAATCTTGTGTGTATATATTTCAATACAGATTCACTGTCTGTCCAAAAAATAGATGTTCCTAAATTTAGCTGCAACTCAGATATGATTACCTTGTTATCTTAGTAGCTAAAACTGCTGCAGAGAGCTCCAGTCTGGGGATTGTCATCTTCTTCAGAGGGGCTACCCTAGGAAGGTAACATGTACTGCATTTTTGTTCATTTAAAAGTCTCATATAGCTCACAATTCCATATCCTTGTTCACTTGCATCAGCAAAGTGATGAATTTGTGCTTGTGTATGAGTGTTAATGTGCTTGAGTTTTATACATCTGCTTACTTGGAAGCTGGTTATTTGCTTGAGATCATCTTTCCATTTAATCCACTTATGACTTAAGCTCTTTGGTATCTCTTCATCCCAGCCGACATTTATTCTGCAAAGTTCTTGTAACAGCAGCTAGCAGGTAGAGTAAAAGGAGCAAGAAACCCTAATGGGTCATGAATTGAAAATACAGTGGAGAGTATTCCTCATCTTGTATGTGGTTGAGGCTGAATTGTGACATTGAATTTAAATTTATCACTTTACACACACATCATTGTACTCCCAATGCTTGTTCTAAAGGAAATTTGTCTCTGTCCAGGTCTAGATTTCTTACCTCCTTGGCTCAATCAGGTTCTGGGACGCTGGACAGCCCCAATTGACTGTTGCTTACCAATTTGGAAATGTGAAATGCTCCTCTTTCAGAAGCAGATGTAATTTCCTGCATAAGCAATATTTCTTCCTCTTCTGTGGCTACAGACTTCAAACAGTCATCTACATAGAAGTTAGACAAGATTGTGTAAATCACTTCAGACCTGTAATACTGCCTGTTGTCCTCAGCTGTTTTTCTAAGTGCATAACTTGCACAGCTGGGTGAGGATATGGCACCAAAAATATGTACAATCATGTGGTACTCTAAGGGAGTAAGACTAACATCACCCCCTGGCCACCACAGAAATCTTAAAAGGTCAACATGCTCCTCTGCTCCTTTTACCCGGAGAAACATTGCTTCAATGTCACCCATCATTTCAACTGGCTCCTGCCAGAATATTATTAACACTCCTGTGAGTCTGTTCATAAGATCAGGACGTTGAAGCAACTCTGAATTGAGAGAGGTACCCTTGAATGATGCTCCACAATCAAAAACTACTCTTAACTTCCTTTTCTTTGGATGGTATACTCCATGGTAAGCTATACCAAACTTTGTCTTCTGTTCCTTTACACTAATAACATCAAAAAGAGGGAAAAGAGAGAAAGCTGGTGTATTCCTCATGAAGCACAGGGATTCTTTTGAATTTCATCTTTAGACTCTCAAGATGTTGCTGTGCAATTTGTTGATTGTTTGGTAATCAGACATTATATTATACACATCTTTATACTGTGATACCATTAAGCCATGCAGACTTACCAGTGATATCTGGTTGACTTGAACTTAAGTATTGGCATCACATACATTGCCTTTTCCATCAGTGGGCCATTAACTACCCAACCAAGCAATGTCTTAACAGCGTACTGTCCATCTCCCTGGCTGTTGATTATTTCCCAGGGCTCTAGAACTTTAGAAGCATTAGTGCCAATTAATAGGCCAACGTCGGCATCAAAGGTGGGAAGAGACACTCTTTCAGGTAAGACCATCTTGATAATTCATTCTGGGTTGGAGTATTGTATATGTTGACAGGCATAGACGTTTATATATTCACACCTGGAAGGGTAATGATGTTGTTCTCATGTAGTTCACTCACCTCCAACCCAGATCTTCTCTTGGTATATGGTTTGCAGTAAAATGTTGGTTCTTCTTTTAGTCAAGCCAAGTTGATTAATGAGAGCTGGGGTGCAAAATGTGGCAGAGCTGCCAGGATCCAGAAATCCTTTAATTTGTCTACTTAGGATCCAGAAATCAGTTCCTTTGTCTACTTTTCCTATGTGAAGTATTGTGGGTGTTTTTGATCGCAGATTTGACAGATTTGGCGTTTCGTGCAGGTTTTTGCTCATGTGGCCTTGAACAAGGCATCAAAAACATGTTCCCTTTTCCTTTATGAATTGGATTTTAATTCTGTACATTTTCCTTTTAAACTGAGGACACACATCCAACAGATGCTCATATGAACAGAGTAAGCAGACAGGCACTTTGGTTTCAGAATTTTGCTCAGTGGGATTTCAGTGAATTTTATTTCACTGTCCACACTGTTTGCAAAGCTACTGCTGGAGGATTTTGGCTTGAAAGCCTTGACTGTAAACTTTGGCTTAGTTATGTTTTGTCTTGTCAGATCTTCTATATTACTAAACAGGGTCTGTTAATATTTTGACTTGCTTTTCAATTAACTTGACTAGGTCACAGAATCTGATATGGCAATTCCCTTTATCTTGCAGCTCGCAGACCGCTGTTCACCATCTTTCTCTAAGATTGAAAGGCAAATTGTATATCAGAGATTTTAGATCCGAAGCAAGATCCACATCACCAATGAATGCTATCTCCTCCATGACATTACAGCATCCTCTAAGGCAGTGGTTCCCAAACATTTAACAGTGGCATTCCCCTCCAAACATTCAACATCCATTCGCATACCCCCTCTCTAAAGCACAGATAACATTCACACAAGGTATTTTTAAAATATGTATAACACAATTATCTTTGTAAAATAACTCCCTTATATTAAACATGTTATATTTGTTCATGTTACAGTATATTAATCATATACTTATTGAATTAATGGCTTACTGATTGAGATGGGTATGCTAGATATGATATAACTGCATAACTTGAAAACTCTCCCCTCATCACGTCATGGTATTCAAGAATAGCGTTCAGTTCTGAGCCTGAAATTATGCATGATTGCAAGTACAACATTGCCGGCAAATTTCGAGCATTGCGCTTTAAGCTACATCATCTATCAGTGTGCTGGTACTTGTGTGACACACGACGAATGAGTAGATTGAAAAGTCAGATGTGATGACTGTTTAGTTTCATTTTCACGTCTGAAGATTTAGAGTAAAAAGGGACTTAAATATTGATCTCACCCATGAATGTGAATGTTTCTCACCCACACCTATCATATCACTACTGAAGTCATGGATTTCATCACTAGAGTAGTATGGATTACTTTTACACTGCCTTAATGTGCTTTTTGGGTCTTCAAATTCTGGCCAACATTCACTTGCATTTTATGGATCTACAGAGACGAGATACTTATTTTCTCAAGACCACTGAGGTGATTCTGAGTTATGGTGAACCTATACTGTTGATCATGGTTATCCTGTTTGTTCTAAATGTAAGAATGCATTATGAACATCCATAATCCTAAATATTTCGAGCATTCAAGCCTGTCAGGAACAACTCGGGGTGCCTTTCGCGATCTTGCAAGCTTTGTGCGTGTTACAGTGTTGTGTCTTGTAATGGTGCTGGGTTGACTGGAGGTTCACTGAATTTTTCTGAATAGACTGTGTGTGTTTCAGGTTGAGCCTAATTGAGCCTGGAGCTAAAATGACTCGCCCAGATTTGATATCCTTTTGAGAAATTGTCATCATCACTCAATAAACACTGGAAAGACTTGTTAGCATCTTTAAATTCAATCAATAATTTCCTATATTTCACAAAATGTTGTCTTACTGCACCAATGTTCATTTCATCTTCCAACAATTCTTTAATTGTGTTCGTTCTGTGTGTTAGTTGTGTGTAAAGGGATTTAGACGGGCAAGGAGGAGGCGAGACCGGCTTGACAATATAAATAATAGTTTTAATTTAAAACTGAACAAAAAGACACAAACACACACATGACGGTCAGCTGCCCGTAAACAATCTCTCTCTCTCGCACCTTGTCACACTGTGCTAATCTTATTTTTCTGTTTGCCCACATCTGATTAATTTCCTAGATGTTTTGTGGAGAGTCTTCACAAGTACCCAAATCCTGACATTCCATTATTTCTTTATACAGACATATTATCAAGTCAGAAAAACAAAAGGTGCCATGGTTATTTCAAAAGCCTAATGCATTAGTTCAAAAACTATTATGCGTGTGTAAAGTATTCAATGGAAAGGAGGAGGCGAGAACCGGCTTTTCAATATAAATAATAGTTTAATGATAAACTTAAAAGAAGACACAAACACACACATGACGGACATGTCCGTAAACTATCTCTCTCTCCCGCACGATCCTCTGAAGTCAGCCTTTAACCCTCACGGATGCATAATTAGCCTAATACGGGACCGGGTGTGTAGGATCACGACCCGGCCCCGCCACATTCCTCCCTCGTTCTCTCAGGCTGGGGTGCCCCTGGCCTGACGTACACCCCCTTTCCCTGGGGGAGGGCGTGCTTTACGTCTAGTCTGCCGACAGGTCATCACCATCTACCTGGACGAGGGAGGGGACAAGGGGAGGGAAACAGAAATAATTAACAGTGTAGTACCCCCCCAAAAACACTGTAAAATTTAAAAGAGGGTAAAGGCCAACGCAGAGTCACAGTGAGAGAGAGAGAGGAGAGAGACTCTCGCCAGTTCTCCGATACGCCGCAGCTTGTTCCTCGGCCACTCCTCCACCCTCTATCGGACGACAGCCGCGCCTCTCTGGGCGGATCAGAGGCAGTCCTCCAGCCCCTGGCGGACGGAACACCCACCATGTTCTCGGGGAACAGAAGGGGTCTCCCTCGCACCTGGCAGCGGTTATCCAGCTCCAGGCGGTCGCCAGTGAGCCCCTCCCCGCTCGCGGTCAGTGGTCTTAAACCCCGCCGCGTTTCAGCGGCCGGTAGGCGACTCCTGCGCCCCTGGCAGCGGCCCTGACCGCTCCAGGCAGTCGGTTAGGAGCCCCTTCGCCCCTCGTGGTTTCGTCCTTTCAGGAAGCTGGGCTCCTCGTCCCCCGGCAGATGGCCGCGGCTGCTCCGTTGGGGTGGACGGTAGTGGCGAGAACTCTACTACGGTGTATCCCTCCTCCTTCCCGTGCTTCGGCACCAGTGTAAAGTATTCAATGGAAAGGAGGAGGCGAGAACCGGCTTTTCAATATAAATAATAGTTTAATGATAAACTTAAAAGAAGACACAAACACACACATGACGGACATGTCCGTAAACTATCTCTCTCTCCCGCACGATCCTCTGAAGTCAGCCTTTAACCCTCACGGAGGCATAATTAGCCTAATACGGGACCGGGTGTGTAGGATCACGACCCGGCCCCGCCCTCCACCCTGCCACAGCGTGCTTTGACAAATTAATTCCAATTGTGCTTCCAAATCAAGTTTGAACACATCTCAAACTAATTCCTTCACATCATTTTCAATTCATTTCGATTGCTTGAAATGCATTTTTAAACTTTAAACTGCACCATTTACCATGCTCCAGCCTTGTCGTCGTTCAGTCCTCTTTGTTGTGCTCAATCCAAGTTAATCCAAATAATTCCAAATCCAAGCATTTCCAGAGTGGGTCTTTAGACTGTTGTAATGACTATCCTCAAATAAAATGTATTAGTCAGTTCTTGGGACTGCTGAGGGGTTTAGATGCTTCCTTTTGTTAATGATTTCATTGTCCACAGCTTGCATCTAGTTCCTCGTATTATTAACTTAATTTGTGTTACAAAATATTTTGAAAATACAACATTTGCCAAACAAATTAAAACAATACAAGCTACGGCTAAGCACAAACAGAAGAAGATCTAAAGACCTTGTGCTGCATGCAGGCCACTTCTTCAGCAGTCATAATACAAGGCTTCTACAAGTGTCCTGAGACATTGCAACGGTCACTATGACAGTTCTAGGCTGTGTAAACCACAAACAAAAATGTGGGCTGCGGTCACATTCTTTGATCAGCCAATCAGAAGACTTTTATGTGCTTTCTGCCTGTCAATAAACAGCTCAGTCTTGTGGAAGTTGCTTTGCCACGGAAGGGCAACTACCTGAACATTTTGTGTAACAGAGAAAAAAGTAATGCACCACACAGAGTTTTGAAAGAAAGTGGAAGGGAGAGGGTAAGAAAAAAATGAGAATGAGAAGTTGACAGAATGACTGCTTCCTCTCAGTGATGATGTTTAAGGAAGCTCCAGAGAGATAGTGGAATAAAATACACAGGATTGAGAAATGGACATAAGGAAAAATGAAGGAGGGAACTGGGAGAATCAAAGTCTTTACCAAAATACCTCCAAGCTGCTTCAGCAGTAATGAACCCCTGTGAAACTGAGATTGCTGAGGCACAAAATATGTGTTACTATTTTGAGAGACATCCTTGGAAGGTTTTTTTTCCGAAAGAATGCTATTTCTACAGATAGATTTGTCCTCCAAGGAGGTGTTGTATTAAAAAATAGGTTTACTTTATTACATCATGAAACAATTTACATATTGCAGTACTTTCTGGAATGCACAGTAAACATCAGATTTCCAGCACCTGCATTGTTTTTCTCATCTACAGAGAGATTAGCAGCCACATCATATCTCAAAACCACAACTTCTCAATAACTACGTTTCCATCCAAGGACTTTTTGCGGAAAAAGGTTTAGTGCATAAAAATAAAGCTGATGGAAACGCACATTATTGCTAAAATGTCACAAATGTCGACATAATATTTTTCCGTTTAACTCAAGCGCATAAACTCGTCGACACATCAAATGTTGTGAAAAAATGGTTTGGAAACAGTTTTTGTTGATAAAATTTGCATTAACGCAAAAATGCAGTGTCACATGACCCCAATCGCTAGCCTTTGTTATTCATGACGACAGTATTGAAAGCCAATTTATTGTACGTGATTATGGATTGATCTTTACGGCAAATAGAGCCGATCTGGAAATGTGACACTTCCAGGAGTGCCAACACAAATATCTCATGCACGTTGAACAAATGAATGGCCACTGTTTGCGATTAATTTAATCGCAGTATCCATCCATTTATTTATTAAAGTTTCTTTTCCACACCATTCAAAAAAATAGACGGCAGTCATGGAATTAGCCAACAGAACAAAAAACATATTTCTGTGCATTAAGAAGTTTTAAATTAAGAATAAATACACAATACTAGGTGAAAAGCTTCAGCTTGCTTTTTTTATTGTAATTTTATTTTATTTTTTTGGTACACTTACAGCCCAATTCTATTAAATTATTGTTTAGTTTACTTACGAAAAATCCCCTGTATTAAATTAAATAAATTACCAAACAAAAAAAGCCTCAAATACATTTTTTTACTACCAAATGAAAAAAGCATTAAATTAAAAAGCACTTTTTTTTTAGACCTATATATGCCTTTTCTTTTCTCAAACTTGTTCTGTAGATGAATAAAGTCGGCTGAATGACGTTCTCAGAATGTTCTTCAACACTATAAATTCTCAGAACTATTTGTCCAATGCGGTTACTTTCAGAAAATGAGCTTTTGAACATTTTAAAACGTTTGAATATTTATATCTAACCATCTTTACCTCAGATTGCATTTACTGCTTCTTCAGAAAATATAAATTTGCATTTTGAAGCTAAAATATATTTTAGGTGATAATCAAGTTCAGTTGGTCGTTAAAAGTTGCTGGAGAAATATGCGGGACATGATGCAGTTGTGATGACGATGCTTTTGATTCGATGATTGTTTAAAATATTGAATATCAAGAATGTTTCATATAAACTCTGATATTACACAGCATAATTGTTTTTCTTTAATAACTGTGCACACCGCATATACACATCGATTGATGGTCCTTATACTGAGACAGAAAGTTTCCGCCACTACTGGATGCAGTTTGCCAGCTTGAACAGGGCCACGACGATCCGCTTTCAGGTCGGAACCGGTGCCAACCTGCGATGTGCACAACATCAGGCCCAATTACATATATTACAGTCATATCAGAAGGACAACTGTTCACTTTTGATTGCAATTCCTCCTCTTCTGATTGCTTTTATTTGTTAATTAAAATGAGAGTAAGCTGACTAATTGAATTGTCTCAATAATCTCCCCATTTTACCAAAACTTCAGAGGAAAAAAATTAAGGACATCTGGGAGGCGAATTAGCAAAAAACGGCTTCAGGGAAGATTTATTTTGCGCTAAACCAAAACCTATGCGACAAAGTGTTTTTTTAGGCATGACGTCATCACGCACACCCTTTTTATCGATAAAAAGCCATTTGAGTGGAAATGGCCAGAAGGCGGCAAATGTCGCCATTTTTTCCCGCATTTTCACTTTGTCAATAACAAAATAGCGAGAAAGGTGGATAGAAACTAGGCTACAGACATAAATCATAATGATGTATTATCAAATACTGGCAGCTTCCCATATTGCATAGGTTGCAAAATGCAAGACTGTACAAAAGGTGTTGAGGCGGAGTATTGTCAGTTATCTGTTGAATAGAAGTCTTCAATACTACAATATCAAAGCAACAATTTATATAACTTCATAATACAATGTAATTTCTCAACACTGATAGAATGTCTATTTACGAACATTGTCACAAAAGTGGAGCACATTCGTTATATTTTATGGCTTAGTATAGTATATATTTTATACTTGTTTCTTCTGAAAAGAGAACAGTTTTCTTTTTAATGGGAGAAATGAGCTCTGGCTGACTAAATATGTTCTTGTTACTATTTTTCCTCTGACAGTCGACCTTGCTTAATGAACCAGACGATGATAAGGAGACTTCTATGGCTACTGGTCTGACGTATATTCAAAGATTTATTGGAAGGGTCTTATCAATTGCCACAGGTGTGCAAATATATTTATTGCTCTAGGTGCAAAATGACACACCAACTTTATGTTCAACTAAACCGCAACTCAACCAGTTATGCCATCCCTGTTGTTTCCGAGTGTCACTGACATAGTGGGTGAGAAGAGTCAGTGAACTAGCGATGGGAGAATCCATTTAATTCTTCCATCATTCAGAATTTGCTAAGCTGTAGACAGGGGGGGGCACACACACACACACACACACACACACAAGTAAAAACTGGTTACTACAGTCTAAAATATTACTATAGTAAAACCATACTTCATTTATTGCGAGGAGATGTATAACGTATTGCGAGGGAACACAAAACTTATTGCAAGCAATGCAAACTATTGTGAGGGCACGCAAAGCTATTTCAGAAAAAACAAATCCCTCCCTGTCTTCTAATGGGATTTAGAAACATAAACACAGATGCATAACCCAGGTTAAATTGCATCAAATTACCCAATTATGGGGAACATGTTACATCACAAATGAAGGGAAATCAGGAAAAAACCAACTGAAGCAAACTTGGTGGCATTAAGGGTTAGTAAGTGACCCTGGGAATTCAATTTGCTGCCCTTAGGTAAACTTTGAAGCACATATGCTCGTCCATGCTTACAGGAAGGTCCAAAGTTTTAAGGTTGCTCAGATTTTATAGTTAGTGAGTCAGTGCATGTCAAGTTGACCTCCACTGCACGAGCATTATTAGTGTACATGAGAAACAACCTGTGATCTGTGTGTGACCAACTGGAGGTTAGTGTTAGCATCACTTTAAAATTCATATTTAAGGTAGGTATTGCAGATATAATATGTACATGTAATAGAATATGTACATATTTTAAAAGACTAATGTATTTGTACACACACACACTCTCTAGTTTCATGCTAGTGTTCTCATTCTGTCAAACACACCTCCCACATTCTTGCAAATTTTATGCTTCGCTTCATAGTCACAGGAAGAAAAGGGATAAATACATTGAGAAATTACTAAAGGTGTATGTACCAAACAAAACAACATCCACATATAATGTTGAGTGCTGTCCAGTGATTAAAAATAGCACCCACCCACACCATTAACTCCATGTTAACCTTATTTTTCTTTGTTCTTCTCTCACTCCATGATTTCCTTGATCGCACTGTGAATTTGGAAACAGTAGGTTGGTCAAAAGTTTTGCTGCTGAAATCAGTCTTTGCTTACCAAAATTAAATCAATGCCTACTAGTGGCCTAAGCTGGAAGTGTTATTGAACGTATGGGTCACAAGAGACACCAGTTTTTGGTTGAAATGTCCACAGGGTGGTGCCAAAAGGGAGTTATATTTTTTATTGTAAATTATGTTATACGATCAACAGGAATGCAGATTTTATTAAGTCTACCCCAAACTCCAACCCTAAACCTAACTGTCAAAGAGTGAAAATGTTTCTTTAGAAGAGAAATGCAACCTCCTAACTGTGTTCAACATTGTTTATGTGAACAAGTGAATAACTTACTAGTTTTGAGAGGCCTGTTGCTCAAAGCTATCTGAATAAACTTTCAGAGTAAGTTTCAGTTTGACAAAACCCGATAGAGCCAAACTGGTTTAGATGGGGTTTTGCGATATCAAGATGCTCTGTACAAAGGTTCTCTGTCAACTCAGAGTTTGATGCAGCGGTGTGACTTTATTGCATCTGAGATGTCACTTTACTCACAGCTGATTGGTTCATTATCAGTATGCGATCTGTAACCCAGAATAAAACCTACTCCGGAGCAGGTTAGTTGTGTAGTGTAAGTTGCTATAGTGAAGAACACCAGTAAAAACTGACCCGCCTTCTTGAGACAGAAAACAACAGTCTTCTCAAACTGAACTCAAATTTACCTGGGTAGCCACTGAATCCAGGTTCGTGCAGCAGGCCACAGGGGACCAGAGCATGTGTTTTGAAGTAGCGCTACAGGGAAATGTGTTCACACTTGTATTGATGCAAAAAATGTCTGATGGACGATGGCCCTTGCCAGCAATGGGGTTGATTTCAGGGTAAATTATCTTTTGGAAGCATCATGCCAATTTCCCTTGCAATTATTTTGGATTTCTTGTCTATTTTCTTGTCTTCGTTTATTTTTCTTTTCATTTTTTTAAATCTAATTTTGGATTTATGTTAAGAAGGTTGAGACACCTATATCTTATGTTCCAATGTGTCCTAAACCCAACAATACTTTTTCCCAAATACGATTTTCTCCTCTTGACTTGAACTCCTTTTGACATAGAATTGGAGTCTTGACCTGTAGTTGACATTTGTATGGATACAAAATGATTGTCTGGCTCCATTGACCTTTAAGCTACAATGACTGGTTTATATCCATATGATGCTCTGTGCAGTGACTAGTAATGACTGCTAATGTGTTAGAATGTGATTATGTGCAGATTTTGGTTTCAGCTTTTTGGGAACCTTGCTGTCCTTGCAGGTAAGAGGCCCTTAAGACAGATTATTGCTGAGATGCTGAGATGGAAGACTTGAGCAGGGACTGAAATATTAAAGGTTAAGTTATACTTTCAAACTCACCAGAGATTATTTTATGACAGTAGCCACCCTGCTATTTAAGTAGCAGTCATTCCACCCAGGGAATCCAACCTGTCAATACTTCTTGTCATTAGAACAACAATTTCACTCATAAGCCCTCCAATCGAAGCCTATTGATTATAATTCAACACATCATGGCAACAATGAGATCTGAGCAATAGTGAGATGTCATTTCCATTACTGGAGCCTAGAGATTACAGATGATGCCTCAAGCACTTCAATTATATGAGGTTTTCTCCACCTAAAGAAGGTCACTCTGGTTGTACTTGTTGGCTTTGTACATTAATTTCTGCAAGGGTTTGCGAATGTGCATGAATGCTCTTCAGATGTGCACTGCTAATAAGATCATCAGCCCATTTCACTGGACAGAATCAGTAGAGTCAAAATTCACCAGAGAGTCTCGCACACCCATTCGATCAAGACTGCTTTAATGGAAGCTGCCTAACAAGGGCCTTTTGTGTTGATTTTCAAATGTGCACTGCCCAGCATGTTCTTTTATTTCTTCCCAACTAAAAGCCACATGGATTCCAAAGTGTTGAAATAGATTTGACAAAAAAAAGCCTAATTTATCAACAGCATTTGCTGTGTCAATATTCAATCTCAGTTCTCCTGGTCCTTTTTGACATGATAGAAACAATGCAAACCATGTTGAAAAACAACGCAAGAGTACAGGTTTGTGCTCCTAGCCACTTTCACATATGAAACTTGGTAAATTGCAGTAAAATTGCTGTATTGCCTTTACTGGTAAATGTACCACATCTGCTATTCACATATCCAACTGTATTTTTTTCAGTTTTGCGACCATTCACACATCAGCACAAAAATGCTATTAAACTTTGGATGTAGTTAGTTATTTTATCAGTCGAAAAGATTCTTCATCCACTCAGACAAGAGAATCGCTTGTCGGCTGGATTGCACAACGTCACTTCTAAAATATGAACAGAATCTAAAAATACTGGGCATCACACACCAAATGACTGAGGATCACTGTCAAGTCGACAGACAGATGTAAACAAACATGGATGTATGGGAGCTCTTCACTGGTAGTCCAACATGATCACACAGGAACTGGACGTGTTGCTTCCGATAGTTCATGTACCCTCAAATCAACCCCACACTGCAGATTTAATGACAATCACCATCCCCCACATTTGAACATAAATGTTTAATCCTTTTCTTGAGGAGTTGGATGCCCTGCTGTCCTCGTTCCCTGAAGATGGTAGGCCACTGGTGGTTCTTGGAGATTTCAACATACACCAAGACAAGCCCCAGGCTACTGAACTTCATGCTCTTCTGGCCTTGTTGATTTGGAAAGACTAAGCACTACAGCAACTCACAGTTCGGGCAACCAGCTGGACCAAATCTTTTCATGTAACTGTACCAACTAAAATATTCTTGTTACTCCTTTAAATGTCTCTTATCACTACTTTGTTCAATTCAACATGACTCTCCCATCTATATTAAAACAGACTCCACCTTGGTTTCCTTTCGCCGTAACCTCAGTTCCCTTTCACCCTCTCGCCTTTCCACTGCTGTCTCTACCTCTCTTCCCACACAATGTATTATCAACTCTTGATTTAAATACTGCCACAGACCCACTAGGCTCTACTTTAACAACCTGTCCAGACAGCATCTGTCCTCTCTTCTCTAGGCCAGCACAAATGACACCACCCAGCCTCTGATGAACATTGGACTGACCTCAGGGCAGCTGAGAGGAGCTGTTGGAAATCTAAAGATCCAGTAGATCTGGGTAAGTATCAGTCTCTGCTTGCAACTTATTCAGAAAACATAAAATCTGCAAAAACCTCATATTACCAGAACAAGATCAACAGAACCACAGCTGGTTTAGACAACACACTTTCAACACACTTCTCTGTTCTCCCCCTCCACTGCTTGACACATCACTGACAGCAGATGTCTTCACCACATTTTTTACAAATAAGTATACAGCCATCAGCAAAATATTCTCAGCACCACACCACACCACTATCAAACACCTGTATGCAGCTCATCTGTCTCTATGTTCTCTCCTCTGACTGACACTGAGGTCTCTAAACTCCTCCACTGCAACCACCCCACCACCTGTTCCCTTGACCCCATTCCTTCCTACCTTCTCCAGGTCATCATCCTACATGCACACACACATACTGTAATTAACACATCTCTCTACATACATACATTTTCCCCACTACATTTAAGCAGGCTTGAGAAACCCCACTACTGAAAAAGCCTGCACCTAAACACACACAAGTAGAACATTACAGACCAGTCTCTCTTCAAAACACTTGAAAGGGCAGTTTTCAATCAGATCTCTTACAGACCAAGCTGCTGGATGACAATCAGTAAGGCTTCAAAAGTGGACACTCCACAAAGACTGCGGTCTGTCACTTAGTCGCTGAGATAGGTGAGAGCTGGATCGAGATCATCCATCCAGATTGTACTGGACCTTTCTGCAGCCTTTGACACAACCATCAGATCCTACTCGCCGCACTCTCTACTGTGGGCATCACAGGAACTGTGCTTGACTAGTTTAATTCCTATCTCTCAGGTAGGTACTTCAAGTTAGCCTGGAAATGAGGTGTCCAAGTCACATCAGCTACTTACTGGGGTACCTCAGGGCTTAGTGCTTGGGCCACTTCTCTTCTCTACATACACAACATCACTGGGATCCATCCTTCGGGCACATGGTTTCTCTTACCACTGCTATGCCAATGACACAGCTCTACTTGTCTTTCCATCCCAACGACACAAGAATGACTGCTGGAATCTCTGCCTGTTTGACAGACATCTCAGCCTGGATGAAGGAACACCACCTGCAACTTAACCCAGCCAAGACTAGGCTCCTTGTCTTTCCTGCCAACCCTGCTGTTAAACACAACATCACCATGCAGAGTTAAACTACAGCAATGCCTTCCAAAACGGTCAGAAATCTAGGGGTAACCATCGATAATCAACAAAATTTCACAGACCACATCTCATAGACAGCATGATCATGTAGATTTACACTCTACAATATCAGGAAGATAAGATAAGATTCTGATTCAGTCACATGTCATAACTAGATTGGACTACTGTAACACTCTCATTGCAGGCCTCCCTGCATGCACAATTAGACCCTTGCAAATGATCCAAAATGCAGCAGCATGTCTGGTCTTTAATGAACCAAAGAGAGTGCATGTTACACCACTCCTTGTCTCTTTTCACTGGCTGCTGGTTGATTCAAGGCTCTGATGCTGGCATACAGAACAGTCACTGGGTATGCTCCAGCATATCTAAAATAAATTCTGCAGAGCAACATTCCCACCAGAAGCCTGAGGTCAGCTAAGGAATGGCGCCTTGTTGAACCAACACAAAGAGCCACCAAAACACTTTCCTGGATTTTCGGTTTCATCATTCTACGTTGGTGGAATGACCTTCCCAACTCCATCTGTGAAGCTGACTCTCTTTCTGTCTTCAAAAAATGGCTAAAAACACATCTTTGCCATGAGCACTTAACCAGACACTAAAAAAATCTTAAATACTATTATTGCTGGTAATTGCTGTTTCTTTATTTGCAGTGAGAGACAGGGGAAATAAAAGGGGCCAGAACTCTACATGTGTGTTGGCCGCTGCCGTTTCAATGAGAAAATCTTTTGAGTGACTGTTCCGAAGCTACACCTTTGCGCATACAAGCAAACATGTTTTTGTCATTAATAAATGTACCTTTGAGTTGGATTCGCTGTCTCCCGCTTCGACATTCCTTGAACCTGTTACACTGGTGCCGAAACCTGGGATTAGAGGAAGAAGGATATGCTGTCATGGAGTCGTCACCACTGGATTAAGTCTTCAGATCCCTTGCCACCATTCACCAGGGCCAACACCAGGCCCTCATGGATCTTCACAGAGAGCAGCAGCAGCATTTTTAGGTACTCCTTCAGGCCCAGGAGGAGGACCGGTGGGTGCTGTGGAGCTTAGTACCCCAGGAGGGGGCAGCTGCGACGTCCCCGGCAGCAGCCCACTGCCACGTGTTGCTCACCAAGATGGGGCCTCAAGATGATCCGGAGGCATACCTTGAGAACTTCAAGCACAGCGACGAAGCTCTGAAATTGCCACCGGAACAGTGGGCAGTCCATCTTCTGCCGCCGTGGATTGGTCCTGTGAGAAAGTGAATCATATGGGATGTGCGAAGCACTAGCTGGGGAGGTGTGGCCTGGGCCATCTGTGGCTGCTCCACATCAGGCTGACGCTGGGGAAGGGGAGGTGTCATCCTCCCCTTCCCTTAGTGAATTCCTGGTAGGGGATTTGTCACTAGAGCAGTCGTGAGATGAAACCCTGAGTGAAACCCAAATGATAGTGATTGATGGTCAATATCTTCAGCTGGGCACATATTCACATATCCATATTTTTCAATTATAAAAGATTGGTTTTATAGAGTGACACAGCACACTCGCACCAAGGAAGATACAACGCAGTTGTTGGTACCAAAGAGCCGTTGGGAAATCATAATCATATGATTGATGACAGATCACTTGGGACAGGGGACAACACTAAGCTGTCTGTGACTAGGAGGAGGGTGGGCCATGAGGATGCACGCCCAGTGCTGAATCATCCTAATCAGTCAGGAGGAGGATAAGGACGAGCTGGAGATGCCAGAGAGAGAGAGAGAGAGAGAGAGAGATGCACAATGCTGTGTGTGTTCATCTTTGTTTGAATTGCATTTTATGTTATGTTTGATTTCAGTTTGTTATTAAAGTTTTACATTGACTGTTCCTGCCTCCTTAGTGCCCATCTTAATTACCTTGTTGCACTGACTTATGACCCATTTCTATTGGCCGGGCATTCACGTGGATGTTTGCCGGTGGTGTGCAGCATGCTGTGACAGTCAGCTGGTGAATCTGCCAGTGCTCCAAAAGTGCCATAGTGCCCCCTCCCGTTGATTGAGGTCCCCTTCTAATTAATTGGCATAGACCTTAATGGGCCATTAGAAAGGACCGTACGTGGGCATCACTTTGCGTTAGTCCTGGTGGATTACGCAATGTCATATACAGAAGGAGTGCCTCTGTGCAACATCTCAGCACATAGTGTTGTGGAGGCACTGTTCACAATTATCTCCCTAGTGGGAATTCCGAAATAAATGCTCACTGATCATGGCCTGGCTTTTATGTCACATACACTACGCAAGCTGTACGAATTATTGGGTATTAAATCGATTAGGACAAGAGTGTACATCCACAAACAGACGGTTTGGTCGAATGATTTAATAAGACTTTAAAAAATATGATTGGTAAGTTTGTGCATGAAGATGCTCAGAACTGGGATAAGGGACTTGAACCCCTGTTATTTGCAATGCAAGAGGTTCCACAAGCCTCCACAGGATTTTCCCCATTTTAATTGTTATATGGCTGTAAGCCCTGTGATGTGTTGGACGTCATTTAGGAAAATTGAGGGGAGGGATCTTCACAGAGTAAAAATGAAATTCAATATGTTCTTGACCTAAGAGCAAAACTCCACACACTGGGGCGACTATCACAGGAGATTATGCTGCAGGCGCAAGAACGTCAGTGCCGGCGGTATAACAGGGGAGCTCGGCATGGAAGTTTGCACAGAGAGATAAAGTACTTCTATTGCTGCCCACGTCGAGCTCAAATTAGTTACGAAGTGGCAGGGAGACTTTGAGGTCACACGAAGAGTCAGGGAAGTCAATCAGTCAGGGAAGTAGACTATGTATTAGTGCATACGAATAAGTGCATGGCACATCAGATTTAGCACTTCAACCTACTAAAACCATGGAGAGAGGCTTGATGATGGTAGTTCCAGAGAGGGAGGAGCTCAGACCGGAGGTGAATCTAAAAGCCAATCAGTTCAACTCAGTCCCTTGCGGAGACCACCTCTCGCCATCACAGCGTACGAAGGTTGCCAGGTTGCAAAATAATTTCTCTGACATGTTCTTGCACATGTAGCTTCTCAGCAAATAAGCTACGTGTGTTGGCCGCTGCCTTTTCAATGAGAGAACACTAAGCAAGCACAGACTGAATTCAGCAGCAGAACTTTCAATCTACTGTTAGCAAATTTACAGAATTCAAATCGCTGTCTGTGTGAAAGCCCCTTGAGACTATTGAGCTACAAAGATGAAACAAAATGTACCATAAAAGTAGTCTATGCCACTTTTGTACTTTTTTCCAAATCTTTTAAAGCTCTCTAATCAAATATGGCACATTAAGACATGTATACATCAATGTGAAAGCTTAGACATTAGTGATGCCAAACACCATAGATTAATTATTGTTGTGCAACTGACCATGAAGCCTGGGTATGCTGAAGTGCGAATGAAATACGCATGGAATTACATGGTAAGAGTGAGTAAATGATGACAGAATTTTCAGTTTAGGATATATTCCTAAATGATTTTCTATTCCATTAACTATTCCTGTAATGAGGTAAAAACTTTCAGGTCATGTTCATGTCATTTGAGGGCTCTTCTTCTCTCCTGTCTCGCATAGATGACGAAAAGAACTGGGAGATTTCACTTCACAAACCTCTGCAATGGCACTGCTGACTGAACTGAAGTAGACACTTTATTGTCTAATTGCATCTCAAAAGTGTAATCATATTCACCCTCTGCATGTTTCAAAAGACCTTTTGAAATGCTTCACAGTTACTTTGTACTAAATGAGACACAAGTAAAAGGGGGACAATGGCTACAGTGTATACGCAAGGAAGCTTTGCCATATTTCCTGTTTACTCATATTTCTTTCTTTTCAGCCTCTCTGTCTTTTTTCATTAATTTCTGTTTTTATTTTATTTATTGTACAATTTTCAATTGGGAGACCTCATTAATTAATGTAATCTAGTTACTTTTAGTAAAAACAAATTGTGTAACATTACATGTTAAATTCTATTAATGAAATTTCAAAAAGTGACTTTCAGTTATATTAATTACTTATGAAAAATTACTTGGGTTACACATTGCTAAAATAGTATTATTTCTAGAATTCAAAACATTATGTTCATCTGTTTCTTTGCGATTCTGCGAAAGCTGAATGGCGTACACTTCTAATAAGTCCCCCTAATAAGTCATTGCAAGGGAGAAATGCATGGTGCTGAGTGTACAATTGTGCATGACTATGAACAAGCAGGAATTATAGACATTATTAAAAAAAAAAACTTTGTTTTAGAAAGTACTTAAAGTGATAGTTCACACAAAAAAAATAATTTACACACCCTCATGCCATGCCAGATGTTTATGACTTTCTTTCTTCAGCAGAACACAAAGATTTTTTAGAAAGATATCTCAACTCTGTAGGTCCATACAATGGAAGTGAATGGTGACCAGAACTTTGTAGCTCCAAAAATCACATAAAGGCAGCATAAAAGTAATCTATAAGACTCCAGTGGTTAAATCTATATCTTCAGAAGCAATATAATAGTTGTAGATGAGAATCAGATAAAAATGTAAGTCTTTTTTTACTCTAAATCTTTAGTGAAAGTGCAGATTTAGAGTAAAAAATTACTTAAATATTGTTCGGTTTCTCAACCACACCTATTTTATTGCTTCAGAAGAAATGGATTTATCCAGAGGAGTCATGTTTCCTTTACGTGCTTTTTGGAACTGTAATGAGGCAAGAGAGAAATGAGGATCTATACGCAGCTTTAATGAAACAAAAGATAAACATAGTACTCCAGAATATAAAGAAACAAAACACAGGGAACAAACACAGGGAACAAAGCCCAGAGCATACAAACACACGCGTAGACTGACAAAGAAACCAGGGGAAACATGGGAATGAGGAACACCTGGGTATACAATCAGGGGAAAACCAATCAAGAAATAAAACTACAAAGGACTACAAAACTAACAGGGAATACGTGACAGGAAATACAAATGTCTAATCACCATTCACTTGCATTGTATGGAACAACAGAGCTGAGATATTTTTCTAAACATCTTTGTGTTCTGCTAAAGAAAGAAAGATGTACAGTACACATCTGGGATGGCATTAGGGTGAGTAAATGATGGGAGAATTTTCATTTTTGGGTGAACTATCCCTTTAAAAGTAACTGGTAATGTGATAATATTTTTCATTAAGTAATCACATAATCACTTAATCTGATTGTAATATTATAGAAGTAATTCAACATTTGTAGTGGGTTATCTTTTAGAGTAACTAACTGAACAGTGTATCTCAATTGTTTCTTCTAGACAGCAATTATTTGTTTCATAGATATTTATCCTGAGAAAAAGACCCCAGAAATCTCACATCTCTAGAGTTTGAGAAGATTTCACGACAATATCAAAAACTGTCTTCAGATGTGCCAAGAGACCAAAGTAATAATATGCAAACAAAAATGTCTTATCAAGTTATCTGAGCAAAGCTATCCACATGAGTGTTATAGGTCTATACTCTTTCCGTATATCAACAATCATCTGTTGAAGATGAAGTTGGTACTTTAATTACACATAGGCCTAACGGAGAACTCCATGAAGTCTCCTGAGCTATGAAATGGCAACGTCTGAACAATAAACATTACTTCTGGGTAATTAACTCATATCTTTTAACCTGCCGCGGCTGCAGAGCACATACCACTATGACTGCAACTCCCCGTCAACCCCACCACTCCCTTTCCTCTCTCCTCCCTTTTCCTCTTCGCTCCTTTCCATCCTCATTGTTTGGAAGACTTTCTCTTCCTCTCTCTCTGACACACACCATGAAGTTACTTTAGAGAGCTCGTGCTCTCCCTCGCTGTCAGACAAACACCCGCACTCTACCTCTCTCTCTCCTCCTCTCACACGCGCTCTTGTGTGAGCTTCAGTCTCTCTCCGCTGCTCAGTTCATCATGTTGGCTGGAGAATGCTGCGTGCAGCAGCGCTCTCTCTCCTGCCCTGGCACGGGACACGTCTATCCCACCCGCCGCAGCTGAGCACTCTTACGGAAGAGGACGAGCCGGAACGGCAGCAGGAGGAAGAAGAGGAAGACGAAGGCTCGGGGGGAAGCACCGGCGTCCAGTTGGACCCCATGTTCCGGACGCAGAGAGCTTACCTGCTGGAGGGTCAAGAAGACATGGTGGCATCATCCAGGGGGCTAAAGTCTCCAGATTGGGTGTATGAGTCCTACTACCGTATGAGCCAACAGCATCCTCTCATCGTGTTCCTGTTGCTCATTGTCATGGGAGCATGTGTGGCTCTACTCGCGGTGTTTTTTGCCTCTGGACTGGTGAGAGTCTGTTTTTGTTTTTGTTTTTTTTTACCCACCTCTCTTTTTGTACAGTACTCTTGTATGCCTTTTTTCCATGCATTGGATCACAATGCTTGTTTTTTCTTCTTCTTGCATTTCATCTTGCTTTCTTCAATGAATAGATCACTAAAAATGAAAGTTATGTCATCATTTACTAGCCCTTATGTTGTTCCAAACCTGAATGACATTCAATTTTACATTAAACACCATATACAATTACAGGGAATGGGACTTGTGCTGTTATGCTCCAAAAAGGACAAAAAAGCATCATAAATGTAGTTCATCTGACTTGTGCACTATATTTCAAGTCATCTGAAGCAATAAAAGGAACAGATGAAATGTAATTGAATTTGTTGAACTTTATTTGTTAAATTGAAAATCTTGCCTAACCACTGTAGTCACTAATTAACTTTCATTGTATGGAAAAGAGCAGCTTGGACATTCTGCTAGAAATAACTCCTTTTGTATTCCACATAAGAAATGCAGTCATACATGTTCCAAAAGACACAATGGTGAGTAAATGATGACAGAATTTTCATTTTTGGGTGAATTATTCCTTTAAGGTGTTTTTGTTTTATTCCTATTTTGAGAGACTGTTAATTTTCCCCTCTCTCTCTCTCTCTCTCTCTCTCTCTCTCTCTCTTTCCACAGTTTGTGGTATGGATGCAGGAAAAGGTTTTGGTCTATGAGAGTGTATTTTACTCATGTATGGAGCGCAGTCTGTCTCTGTGTCTCCTTTTCTCTCTGTGGCAGATTGTGTGAATCTCCCTGTAAGAGAGAGCTGTTTTTGAGAGCAACACTTCTGCAACCTCTCGCATTTGCATCTGTTGTTTCACCCTTTATTGCTCTCTCTTCCTCACCAGATTCTCAGTTGTCTTTGGTTATGTGTAAGGGGCTTGTAGATTATTGCTGTCAGTGTACTTGGACTATGAGTGTATGAATGTACAAGATAAGTAAGGTAGCAGTGAATAAAGTAGAGAAGTCCTAATTTACACGAACTCTGTGTGAGTAAGTGAGTGTGTGTGGGTGTGTGTGATTGTGAGGTTTTGTTGGTGTGGGTGTGTGTGTGTGTGTGTACATCCTAAAAATGCAAAGCATTTTATTTTACTGTTAGTTTTAGGATTAGTATTTAGTTATAATTAGCTTTATTAAAAACTAGCCTGATCTCATGAAAAAAACATGTGGGGACATTTTATCAAAATGATATTATGTCGGTTCTTACACATATCATGCCAAGGTGGAATGTCCACACAAAAAAGCAAGTTGCATTTTCTCCCAAACAGATAACCTAACCAAGATTGTCATAAAAAGCAAGCGTGAAATGAAAACACAATTGCTGAAGCAACCAGAACTCGTATCCCGTTTTTTCCATAGCAAGCGCAACACTCAGTTCAGATATGGTGCAATTTGATTCATTTATATATGTAGCTGGTAATGCAATGCAAACGTAAACCTTACAAGTCATGAACTACAGTAAAATTGCTTTGATGCCATAAGATAGCATAATGTGAGGAACGGAGTGAAAAGTATGTTTATGAACTGATAATGTGCCCTTTTAATTGTGATTTTTGTGAAAGGAAATAAAAGTAATTGTTGCTGTTGTGCCTCTAGTGTTTACTTAACCTGCAAACTGCTGCAATACATACAGTACAGCAAGAATGCAAAAATGTAGTTATAGTAACATGATCCTATGAGACCAGACTGTTAAAAACAATAGAGTGTGTGTATAGCTTTAGAATGGGAACAAAGTTGTCCACAAAAGTGAGCTAAATTGGACAAACCTGCCTATTTGGATATCGTGTGTGTGTATCGTGTGTGTGTGTGTGTGTGTGTGTGTGTGTGCGCGCGCGCGCGTGTGTGTGTGTGTGCTGAGGCTCTTATCTTGGAAACAGCAGTTTTACACAGACCAGTTAAAGGAGCTAAAAATGTCACAGAAGACAAACTTTGCTTTAGCGTCGTTATCGTCGTCATCTCTGTCGGTTTACTCCAGCCCTCTTTGACCTGGACAGAAGTCCTGCCTTCTCTTCTTTGAATGCTTATCTTGTTTTTTCACTGCAAATCTTTCTAATGATTGTTGCTGCATTGTCCTTAGAGATTAAAGATTGATGGAGTGCTGGTGGAATCGTGCGATAACTCGGTTAAAAACAAGAACGAAAGTTCACATCATTTTGAAAGCCACATTAATCAGGTGCAAGCAATGGTGCGTTAGTTAATTAAAGTTGTTTTGTTTTTAAATGTACAGGAAAACATTGTGCACTGAAGTGTTAATAGGAAGACATGGCCATTGCACACAATTTCAACAACTCAGGATGTTGGTACATTTCACTTAGCACAACTTAAATTTACATTAGAGCCTGCTAAATATATTCTAGATTCTCCCTGACTCTGAGCAGTGGGTGCATGGTAATGCTTTAACCTACAAACTAGATTTTTACATTTTCAGAAGGCAATCAGTGGTGCATACCTGTGCACGATACTAGGGTGCTCCAATGCCAATGTTCTGAATAGGCTTTTTTTTTGCCTGAAAAGTCTGATTGCTTAGAAGAGTAATAGGACACCTCTCCTCTACAAGCCGCATTATGTGATGTATCATCATGTCTGTAGCACAAAGCAAAATAAAAAATGTAGGATTTAGGGGTTTTAAAAAATCTTGCCACTGTAAAAATGAAAAGACACTCAAGGTACCATTTGGGGTTCCCATGTTGCCACACTAGGAAAACCTTCTGAAGATCATCCAGCCACTCTTTCAGTTCTCTGAGAATCTTAATAGGCTTCCACATGACTCACGTCAAGATTGCCGAATACATTGTCTACTGAATGAAGCACCAGCGTTACCCGCGGCGCCATATTGCACTGTGTTGTAAGGCAGAGCTCAAAGTACAAACTATTTAATTTTTGATCCCATTGCCTTTTGAAGTGTCAAAATGCAAAATAATTTCCAGACAGTTTGCAAATACACAAAGTCTGTCTTTGCAATTGACCCGTTGCAAAGCCCTGCCTTAAAAATGCTTCTGACCAATCCTGTTTTAGCAACAGTTGCCCTGCCGCCATTACTCTGACACACATTTGCTATTTGCCAATGACAGTCTATGGAAGTAATGTGTGTTTGAGTACATTTAAGTTGGATCTTTTTCAAAATAAAAAATAAATATTTAAAACACGTTGTTGCCGGGTCATTTGCAATAGTAACACAAGTTATGCTGAGAGGATACACGCAGTGTTTTTCTTTCTTTTAATTTTTTTAATCTTTAAATCAATCCGGAGAAGAGCATGTTTTGGATTAAACTGTGTCAGCTCTCATTCCCAAATGAACATATAACATCTGCAACGACACCTACATTTACTCAAAGGTAAATTAAAGCTAATAACTGAACGTTAATCATTTATGTATTGATTTAAAAAAAACGCTTCATTCATGGCAATCTCCCATTCTGGGGAGTTCTGCAGAGCTTCTCAGAGCAAGCAACCGTAGCTAAGGGGGGCAGAGCTTAGTGAAGGGTCAATAACAATGCCATCTTAACACTAACATTTCTAGCTCACTAATGATGTCTTTTAGAGTACAGTCTACATTCAACAAATTTAATATTTCAGAATTTCTGTTAATTCCTAAATGTTAACCTTATGTTTCCTAGTATCCAGATCCCTCAGTTCTTTTAATTAATTTAAAGTCTCCAAGAACATCCACTTTTCTCTAAATACAAATTTTCAATGTTACTTTGCACACCTCCTGCTTTGAAAGCTTGTCATATAGAGGGCATAGTGGAGCACGAGTCATCTGAAAGCCACTTTCCTGCTTGAACTCTAAGGACCTTTCTTTCTTTTTTTTCAGTAATCCCATTATAAGAGAAAGGCTCTGAAACCAGGAGGTCATCACTTTTGCATAATCAGGGCTTTGGTGGGGGGTTCAGTTTATAAAATATTCATTCTTCTTCACTGTATTGCATTCTGTACAGCTGAAAACAACTTGCTTGACTACCCGCTTTTGGCGCCCCTCCATGGATATTTCACCCAGAAAATGGAGCTCAGGCATGCCAATAAGCCCCATAACACTTACCAATTTGACCACTGGGGGCACTGTTTTGCATTTCCATAGGCACAGACCGATTTCAGATAAAGAGCAGTCTGGCTTCAGAGGGTTCTGCCAGTGTGGTATATGGAACCCCCAACGGTGCCTCAATTTTACTGTACGTATGTGAAATGGCAGTAGTGATGCTTGCCATAATAAATAAGTACTTTGTAATTAAGAATCTGTACTGCTAACACACAAAGCTTTCCTCCCAGCCTGTTGATGAGCCTTTTATGAGCTTTAAGATTAGATTTTTTAATGACTGCACTCCCCCCATTTCTACCCTGTTCAAATTACACTGAATCTTGAGGAGAGGAGAGCTGAATCTTGGAACAGGCTATTTGGCCAAGAGCCACAAACCAACATCCTTACTGCTCAAATGCAACCACAAACACAAACAAGCACATGCACACATTCCTCATCAACAATCTATTTTCCTTTCAGCCCAAAGTTGACCCATAAAGAAAAACCTCAAGCCCAGTTAAAATTTAAGAGCTCCAGGGTCATTTGCGTACACTACAAAACGTTTCTCTACTCAGTATTTAGAGGGCCAAGCAGCGAAGCTGCTGGAAACGTATTGTATTTGTCCTGATTTTATTTTATTTATTTTTTTTTCTGTCCTAAAAGTGTCTGGGATTCCCTTAGAACAATTTGTCTACCGATCATCACACTGGTTAGGACCCAATCTTTTATGTGTTTATCCCCTATATTGATGACCGCTCCATCGTCTAAAATACAGAGTGTGGGGCAAAATGAAATTTTAATGCCCAATACGTCACACATAAAACTCTAAACCTTCAACCAAAATTCTTGGATCTTAACACACAAACGAAAAACATGGTGTATCAGGGTTCAATGGAAAGGAGGAGGCAGGAACCGGATGAAGCATCAAAGTAATGTTTTTAATAAACTTAAACACAAAGACACACAAACGTAAACGTGTACAGGGAAGCCTGTAGCTCTCTCTCTCTGGAACTTCTGCATCTCGCCGCCCTCCTCCTTGTCACACTCCTCCCTCCTTTGCCTCAGGCCAGGGAACCCCTGGCATGACGTACATACAACAAACAAACAAAAAAAGGGGAAAACAAAACAACTAAAAGAGGAGAGGGAAAGGCCAATACAGAGCAACAGTGAGAGAGAGATAGAGAGAGAGGAGAGAAAGGAAAAATGTACTCGCCAGTTCCCAGATATGCTGTCCTCGGTCACTCCTCCACCCTCTGGCGGACAACAGCCACTCCTCCCCGGGTGGACCAGAGCCAGTCCTCTGACCCCTGGCTGACGGAATGCCCCTCTACGTTTCGGCGGCCTGTTGGGAACTCCTCCGACCCTGGCAGGGGCTCTTCCGCTCCAGATGGTCGGTAGCAAGCCTCTCCTCCCCTCACGAATGCCGGACGTTCTTCCGACCCTCTGCGTTTTGGCGGCCGTTAGGGAACTCCTCCACCCCGGCAGCAGCCCCACCACTCCAGGTGGCTGGCAGTGAGCTCCTCCGTTCCCCGGTGGATGACCACGGCTGCTCCTTTGGGTTGGATGGTAGTGGCGAGGACTCTACGATGGCATATCCCTCCTCCTTCCTGGGCTTCGGCACTAATGTAACAGGATTCAATGGAAATGAGGAGGCAGGAATCGGATGAAACATCAAAGTAATGTTTTTAATAAACTTAAACACAAAGACACACAAACGCATACAAGGCAGCCTGTAGCTCTCTCTCTCCCGAACTGCCGCATCTCGTTGCACTTATCCCACTCCTCAGCGGATTAGCCCGATTGGGGGCCGGGCATGCATAGTCACGGCCCGGCCCCGCCCTCTTCCTTGTCACACATAGGTTGTGTCTCCATTGGCAGTGCCAACAACTGGACACTTTTGTTCATACTGAGTGCAAATGTGAGATAACAGTGTGTAACTTAACTTCTCTGATTAGTTTTATAGAAAGACTTGTGGTAAGAGAACTTCATGTTCAATACAAAACCAGAGAGGGATTTTTTTCCGGCATTTTTATTTTCATAAAAAACGTACTACCCCAGACAAAAATGTATCAAAAGAATTTTGATATGTGAAATTGTTCCGAAGATATTAACGATACAATTCCTTTCATTTAATTTGATTTGAGTAATCGATGAATATCTTCTCATCGCAAACTCCAAATGTAACCAAACTTGGTGCACACAGTCAACAGGACGTTTAGAAGATGTCAGCAAAGTTTCGTACAATTCCGCCCCTAGGAGCTGCTACAACAAAAAACAAAAGATCATTACTTTTCAGCCATTTGAGCGACAAAGTAAAAATTAAATATGCCTATTCTTTGGTTCAAATGCTAACATATTCTTCAAAAATCGATTCGACAAAAATTGCTGCCAACGGCCAATCAAATTTCAGCACCTTATAACTCGTATTGGGAATTGTAGAGGGTTATTTGTGACAATCAGTATAATAGCTAATTCACCTTTTTGTTAAAAACTCCGGAACCATATAAGCTACAAAACAAATGTGTAGCTTCTCTGAATTCACCAGTGCCCCACAATGATATGGTCACTTGAATTTCCATTCCTGCAAGAATTTTTTTTACAATTTCGATTTATTCGAAAAACGTACTTTTTTTTATCTCGTCCTAGGCCGTTTACCCGATTCTCACAAAACATGGTATATATCATCTACATACCCACCTGACATAAAGTTATAAAAAGGATTTAGCTGTGTTGAATCGTTCCAGAGATATAAGCAAATATGTTTTTTGTGTGGCCTATAATGACTAATTAGCCTGTATCTTGTGTGCAATTTTCAAACTTAACAAAATTTGTACTGTAACGACCTCCTCCGAGGGATGACACTTGACACAGCGGCTCAGAGGTGAGGTTCTTTATTCTCTCTCTTAATCACAACGTGCCCAGAGCACTTTTAAACAGTCAGCTTTTACCACACACAAACACAGTAATTGTTATGTCACTCTCTCTCACCCATGGAGGCCCTCTGGCTGCCTTTTATGCCGCTCTCCCCGTGCTCACTGAAATTAGAGACAGGTGTTAGACATAATCTAGCTCAGGTGTAAGCGCCCTTACCGCTTTTCTCTCGGACGGGCGCTTGACCACGCCTCGCTGCCACATACCCCCACCGCCCGACTTAGGCCGGGCACCATCCGCCTGTCTACCACTCCCCCATTTCTGGAGAGGAAGTCAGCGACAGCCATCTGCACCCCCGGTCTGTGGACCACCTTGAATTTAAAGGGCTGGAGGGCCAGATACCAACGGGTGATCCGGGCGTTAGTATCTTTCATGTGATGGAGCCACTGCAGTGGGGCGTGATCGGAGCAGAGGGTGAAGGCCCGCCCCAGCAGGTAGTAACGGAGGGTGAGGACCGCCCACTTGATGGCCAAACACTCCTTTTCCACGGTGCTGTACTTAGTCTCCCTTAAGGAGAGCTTACGGCTAATGTACAGCACCGGGCGCTCCTCCCCCTCCACCACCTGCGAGAGTATGGCCCCCAGCCCTCTGTCTTAAGCGTCCGTCTGCAAAATAAAAGGGAGAGAGAAGTCAGGTGCATGAAGAAGCGGCCCCCCACAAAGTGCGGCTTTAATCTGCATAAACGCCTGTTGGCACTGCTCCGACCATTGGACCGGATCTGGAGCCCCCTTTTTAGTGAGGTTAGTCAGCAGGCTGGTGACGTCCGAATAATTAGGCACAAATCTCCTATAATAGCCAGCCAGCCCCAGGAACTGCCTCACCCCCTTTTTGGTCTTGGGTCTAGGGCAAGTCGCAATCGCCGCGGTTTTGTCAATTTAGGGACGCACCTGGCCATGGCCATGAGTGGAACCCCAGATACCGTACCTCCACACGCCCAATCGCGCACTTCTTAGGGTTTGCCGTGAGCCCCGCCCGCCGCAGCGATCTCAGGACGGCCCTCAGATGTTGCATGTGCCGCTGCCAATCATTGCTATAAATGATAATATCATCCAAATAGGCAGCGGCGTATGCGGCGTGCGGTCTGAGGATCCGATCCATGAGTCGTTGAAACGTGGCTGGTGCTCCAAACAAACCGAAAGGAAGCGTCACAAATTGGTGTAATCCAAACGGCGTAGTGAAGGCTGTTTTCTCACGGGACATTGGTGTCAAGGGGATCTGCCAATAACCCTTTGTTAAATCCAAGGTCGAATAAAATCGAGCAGTACCTAACCGATTGAGCAGTTCATCAACACGGGGCATTGGGTACGCGTCAAATTTAGACACCGCTTTAACTTTTCTGTAATCCACACAGAATCGAACAGACCCATCACTCTTGGGAACAAGAACAACCGGGCTGGACCAATCACTGTGCGATTCCTCTATTACGCCCATATCAAGCATTGCATCTAATTCCTCCCGTACTATTTTCTTTTTATGTTCGGGTAAGCGATAGGGCCGGCAACGCACCACCGCGCCCGGCTCGGTCTTGATGTGGTGCTGTATGATGTCTGTACAGCCCGGTAGAGGGGAAAACACATCCGCAAATTCCTTTTGTAATTCGGAGACCTCTGTGAGTTGACGCGGTGAGAGTTGGTCTCCACAAGTAACCGGAGTGTTAAGATTGTAGTTTTTGTTTACCTCCGGTCCGAACTCCGCCCTCTCCGGAACCACCGAGGCCAACGTCACAGAGGCCGCCTCCTCCCTCCATAATTTCAGGAGGTTGAGGTGATAAATTTGACGTGCGCCCCCTCTATCGGTACATTTAACTTCATAATCGAGATCCCCTACTCGTCGTGTGACCTCAAAGGGTCCTTGCCACTTGGTGAGTAATTTAGAGCTCGATGTTGGGAGTAACACGAGTACCTTTTCTCCCGGTGCAAATTCCCGTAGCCTAGCACCCCTGTCATACAGCCGGCGTTGGCGTTCTTGAGCTTGGAGCAAATTATCCTGTGTTAGTCGCCCCAGTGTGTGGAGTTTTGCTCTAAGATCGAGAACGAACTGAATTTCATTTTTGCTATTAGAAGGTCCCTCCTCCCACGCCATGGATGACATCAAGGACACCGCGGGGCGTCGCCCGTACAGCAGCTAAAACGGGAGAACCCTGTGGAGGCTTGTGGGACCTCTCGTACTGCAAACAACAGGGGTCTAGCCACTTATCCCAATTTCTAGCGTCATCGGGTACTGCAATTTACTGAATCATGTTCTTGAGCGTTTTATTAAATCGTTCCACTAGGCCATCAGTCTGCGGATGGTAAACGCTGGTGCTAATCGATTTAATGCCCAAGAGCTCGTAAAGTTCGCAAAGTGTTCGTGACATGAAAGTCGTGCCTTGATCGGGTGAGGATTTCTTTCGAATCCCCACCCGGAGATTATCTTGAAGAGTGCCCCTGCAACACTACGCGCGGAGATGTTGCTCAGAGGCACTGCTTCCGGATATCGCGTCGCGTAATCCACTAGGACTAACACGGCTGATGTCCGCGTGCTGACCGTTCTAATGGCCCGACGAGGTCCATCCCAATTCTTTCGAAGGGGACCTCGATTAATGGTAGAGGGCGCAATGGCGCTTTTGGGGTGGCCGGTGGGTTTACCAACTGACATTCACGGCACGCCGCACACCACCTGCAGACGTCACCACCAATGCCCGGCCAATAGAAACGGGCTATTAGACGGAGAAGTGTTTTCCGTTCCCCTAGGTGACTGGCCATAGGATTATAGTGAGCCGCCTGGAAAACCATTTCCCGGCGGCTCCGTGGAATCAATAATTGTGTTACTTCCTCCTTTGTTTGAGCGTCCTGCGTCACTCTATATAACCGATCTCTAATCATGGCAAAATATGGGTATGCAATGGCGATGCCCGGCCGGAGCTGTTGACCATCAATTACTCTCACTTGGTCAAGAGCATGTTTAAGGGTTTCGATCCCGCGACTGCTCTAGAGGGAAGTCCCCTCAGGGAATTCCCTGAGAGGAGGGGCGCCACCTCGCCCCTTCCCTCGTCATTCGAGCAGCCGAGGACGGCCCCGGCTCCGCCTCCCTGCCAAAGCATCGCACACCGCGACACCTCTTTATGCAGGACCCATCCGCACAAATACCCTCTAAAACATCTTTAAAATTCGGCCAATCGGTACCCAAGATTAGCGGATGGGTGAGGCGGGAACTAACCGCTGCCTCCACACTATGGTTTTTTCCCTGAATTTAATCGCCAAAGTCACCATGGGATACTTGTGAACATCCCCATGCACACACCTCACCCTCACCAGTTTAGCTAAACCCAAAGCCCCGGGTTGAACCAAGCGTTGGTGGATGGTGGTCTGATTGCAGCCGGTATCCAGCAAAGCTTGGTAAATACCCCCCCCCCTGATCCTTACCGGAATCCGGTATGCTCCAGCCCGATAGGGGGCAGCATGCGGGATGTCCCCGCACCTCCAACAGGCCGGCCCAGGCGTTGCGGCCACACTTGTGCTGGCGGGTGCCCCACCTCAGGGGGAGAGCGGCTGAAAGACGGGGAATGGGAGGGTACATTCTCCCAAGGCCGGGAAGCTGGTCTCTGGAACCCTCCACGCCTGCGCAGGGCAGGAACGGGCCCTGGGGAGAGAACAGAAGGAGAGAACAAAGGGGAGGGGGCGAGGGCAGGGGCAGACACAAGGGAAGGGGAGAGAGAGAGAGAAGAAGAAGGCTCGTCTGCCCTCCGGATCGCCGCCAAATGGTCCTCCGCCAGCTGAACAGCTTCCTCCAGCGACGCCGGGCGGTGGCACTGGACCCACTCCGCCGTTCTCCTGGGCAGCCGTTGCGCGAATTGTTCCAGCACCACCTGATTGATGACTCCCTCGACGTCGCGGTCCCCCGCGAGCAGCCACCACCGACAGGCGTCCCGGAGCCGTTGAGCAAACGCGAACGGGCGGTCGGACTTCTCTAACTTCATGCCCCGGAAGAGCTGGCGATTCTCTTCCGGGCTCCGACCGATCTGTTGCAGAATGGCCCTCTTCAGGTCAGAGTAAACCAGGAGATTTGTCGCCGGCAGTTGTTGTGCCGCGAGTTGAGCTTCCCCGGACAGGAGAGGAATTAGGCGGGCTGCCCACTGTTCGGGCGGCCAGCCCCAGATTTCCGCCGTCCGCTCAAACAAGTCGAGGAAGGCCTCAGGATCATCTGCTGCCCCCATCTTCTGTAACGTGGGCGGGGGAAGCGTAGCGCGGGTGTCCGGGGTCGCTGCTGTGGCCGGCTCCGTCTCCTGGCTGAGGAGGCTCCGGATGGCGAGCCGGTCCTCTGCCTGAGCCCGCATGATCTCGAAAAACCGGCGATCTTGGTCCTGCCGGAGCTCAAGCAGGTATTGCTGGTGGCCTTGATGCAGCATCGCGAGGGACTGGAGGACTTCTGCCAGCTGGGAGGACTCTATGGGGCGACTTTGCTCCATGCTTGGAAAGTAATTTTCCCGGGTTTCGGCACCAGTGTAACGACCTCCTCCGAGGGATGACACTTGACACAGCGGCTCAGAGGTGAGGTTCTTTATTCTCTCTCTTAATCACAACGTGCCCAGAGCACTTTTAAACAGTCAGCTTTTACCACACACAAACACAGTAATTGTTATGTCACTCTCTCTCGCCCATGGAGGCCCTCTGGCTGCCTTTTATGCCGCTCTCCCCGTGCTCACTGAAATGAGAGACAGGTGTTAGACATAATCTAGCTCAGGTGTAAGCGCCCTTACCGCTTTTCTCTCCCGGACGGGCTCTTGACCACGCCCCCGCTGCCACATGTACACATAGACAAGAGAACACTCTGAGGTAGCATAACAAGTTTCATACATTTTTGATGCTAGGGGGCGCTATTACTTAAGACAAAATAGCTGTCCACAGCATCCACAGGACGTTTTCTGTCAAATCTATTTGTTTTGGTCATCCCACCATATATGCTTGGCCCCTGACAATAGTCGCTTGCTGCTATAGTTTTGTCTTGTTTTTCTGTATCTCCTGAAGAAATCTGATCATATGGAGTGGGATGGAGCGGACATACAGGTTGATCCATTAGGTGAGTAATGGAGATGAAGGCATCACACTGATGTAAGCTTCACAGCTTATTCGATCAGTAAGATTCACTCATGGTCCCTTTATTGAATTCATTTGAGAAAAGTGATATGTGCACTCAATGACGCCCCCCACAGCATTTTTAAAAATGTATTTTTGGCTTTTGCTTGGCTAAGTTAAGTTGAGTTTCTTCATTTGTTCCATGGAAGAAAGTCAGTTAGACAGGTTTGGATTGACAGAATTTCAATTATGGGGTGAACAGTTCCTTTAAATCTGGATAAAAGCAGGGCCAGAACTAAGATGTGGTCTTTGGGGGGCATTTTGAATTTTAGGGTGGGCAAGAGCAAACTGTAAAATATGCTGATCAAAGGCCATTTAAACCTGTGTTCTGTGTCAACACTATGGAAAAATAAAGCATCCATGAAAAATGCATGACCTGTCACTACCAGTAGAAAGATTATAGGTGCACAATTACAGATGTGGAATTTCACACATTGCAAAATATATCACAAGGAAGCATTTCCTTGTTCATCTTTCTTTTCTAATTTTGGGCTGTCATTGTAAACCGAGATAAAGAAAAGTGTGATTCTGTTTTTTAAAGTTGAAAATACTTGAGGATGTGGGCATGGTGTAAGTTTGCATTCTGCTGAATGCCAGTGGCATGTTTTACATTCTTGTGCCATCAGCACTTATAAACAACCCATGCCAAACTCATATTAAACTGCATCGCACAGTAAAATGGACAGGATGTGGCCATGGAATGGATACAGCTATAACAAAGCATCCCCATGTGTGCATCTCTCTGCCTTTGTGGCTCCTGTAAAATGGACTTATATGGACTTAAATGGGCTCAAAATCACAATCAACTGACTGCATAGGCTCTGGCCCCTGATAGCGTAAACAAAGAGACCAGAGACAAGTCCGATTCATCCTGTGAGGGATGAAAGAGTGATGACAGTGGGAGAACAGGACAGAGGAGATCTGCTGGCATTAGGTCTAAAAATTAGGGTATTAGGGTTAATCATGTAGGCAATAAATCAGCATCTTATCTGGACTTTAATGTAGACATTTAGCAGTTATAATTGCCTTGTTATAATACTAAAACAGGGCAAATGAGATGGAGGCACATTGTTAGTGGTGTTTGCTGAGGCAAACATCGTTATTTTTAATATTTCTCATTGTTAAAGACCCATTGAAATGGCTTGATGAGATCCATTTTCTTTCCTATGTTGAAGTATTTCCTATAACAAGATGTTTGGCAGGACATATAAAAGGGCTTTTTCTTTAAAAAAAGATGTAGTTATGTCACACAGAGTTGTAGTCGAGACCAGCTCATTTAAGTCCAAGTCCAGATCCGAGACCAGAGTAGGTTGAGTCAGAGTAAAGAGAGAGACCATGTCTGAATTGGGACAAGACTCATATAGGTCTATGCAATTTTAATGAATGTGTTTAATGTACAGTGTATACAACAAAAATAACTCTAGGCTCATCCTATATTGCATTTTCTGTACCACATATATTATTTGGTCAAACAATATTACCAGTTAAGAATAAGAATGAAATCAATGCCATTTGATTACAATGTCAGTGTTAACTAGTCAGCATAAAAAAGGTACAAGGTGCCTATGTGGCTTTGCATGGCAATATAGAGTGCCTGCTTCAGTGTACTATTATTATTACATTTACTGTAAGAAACTTAAGTTAAACATTTCTGCTATATAAAAACAGTATTACTGTACTATATCTAAAACTGACATATAGAATGTGGAAAACTGAATAAGTATGATATACTGTACAGTATATGCAGTAAGTGAATCTAAACTTTTACTTTCAATTTGTTAACGAGGATTTCCTCTGATTGTAAGTCAAGCAACAATTTCTGCTTCTGCCTGCAAGATTTTATCTCAGAGTACATTCAAAGTATTAATTTTTGTTTTTGCAAAAATAACACCAAACCATTCAATTCTGATGACATTGAGAGAAGTATTTTTTAAATTGTCTTCAGTACGTGTAGCATTCATGTAACTATTAGCTAAAGTGTTTCTAAAAGATTTGGAGGCTTTTCAGAATGAACACGTTCTCATGCAAAAAAATAACAAATTGCAGTGCAATGGATAGAGCAGAACACAGGTGTCTTGAGATGCATTTTTAACAGCTGTTAACTGTTAAAAACTGCCACTGTTCTAAATACAACACATTCTCTTTCTGGACAGCATTTGATTGAACAAAAACATGCAGTGCATAATGAGTCATCAATGTATTTGGTCTGTTTTCCAGTCAATTTTAAATGTGTGCATGTAATTAAAGCTTTTGATTTTTTTCTAACAGATTTGGACTAAACGGCACAAATTTCCCATTTTGATTTCATGGGGTTAGGGATTTGAGCAACCCCTTTGACATATTTGTGCATTGGACAAATCATGTGACTTTTGAGGAGAGGTGTGCTTTTACTTTTCTAAGAAATCAGATTTACGATTTTAGCCTGTTGGATGATAAAAACAGGTGAAAGAATACCAGAAACTAGAACTCTGACCAGAATTACAGGTCTGCAAAGACCTTAAAATGGAGCTCGAACCCGACCAGTACACGAGACTGTGTAGCTTAGATTTTAAAACCAAAGCCTACCCGAACCGAACCAGAAACTTCTCACTCACTTTATAATTTCTTCTCCAAGCAGGTATTGCCGAAATAGGCAGTATGCAATTGACAGTATTGTAATATTAAACATACACAGTTTTAACAAGGCACGATGCCCCTCAGCACACCAGAGTAAAAGTAAAAACACATTGGTTACCGTTTATCGTGTGCTGAAACTTTACTTAATGGTGAAACAGTCAAATGAATACTTCTTTGCAACATCACAGTCTTAAGCATAAACACACTCGGTTCAATCAGGATTCGTTTGCGCAGGTCCATGAGTGAGAGCGCATGCGCAAAGCAAGTTATGTTGGCCTCTTTATTTTTTCATTAATTTCGAACCAATGCTATATTTAAAAATACAAATCCCGACGGTTAGTCGGGTCTCATTGGGCTTGGGTCAGGTTGCACAGTATCCCAAGGCACTTTTTTACCATCGGTGGGAATGTTACCATTGCTGAAGCATGCCGTTTTGAACCAATTCTGGACAACTGGTATGGTTATGGTTTCTTTTCAACTGTGGTGCTGTGATATCAGGATTAGAATGGACTGACTAAGCAAGTGACCAATTGTGAGTCGCTATGTCACTAAAGCGTTACACCAGCAATCGTTATATTCTCCTGTCCTGGGTACGCTTAGCTTACCGTGCTTAGAATTCCAGTTTATAATTGTACCATACTGAACAATGTTTAAGTGGAAATGCTACTGGAACTGTTTCTTACAGTGATCAGAACCATTTGGACCAATGGTGGAAAAGCCATTAGTACCTAGGGGGTCTTTTGACTTGGGCCAGTATGTAACTACCTTATAAGCACTTAGAACACCGTAGCAACTGCAGATGGCAGCGTTTTCATGGGCAAACACCACCACATTTTCTTCCGAAAAAATTAAGAGCTCATTTCAGTGCATGAAAAAGTAAAAAAAGGTGTGAGCACTTATCTATCTGTGTGTTTGATGAAGAGAGAGGTTGTGTTCCCCAAAAGTTCATTGAGATTAAATCTGTGTGCCAGTGTTTCCTTGAATCTGTAGCACTCCCTGGGGTGACTGCTCTAATGGCTGGTGACTCATACTGTGGTATAGGCATAACATTACTCTGAATTTGCCAGCTCAGCTCTCTCTTTCATCATTCACACACCACATGCACACACACACACACACACACACACACACACACACACACACACACATCCATCAGAACCAAAACTTCCAACCAAAATGTTATCAGTATCTGCCAACCTATGCCACACACACCTCAAATAAAAATTATTAACTTAATTGAATTGTGTGGCTGTGTCCTGTAATTGTTTTGTTTAATAGCTTTAAAGATGACCTGTGGATGAAGTTATCTTTGTCCAATTCAAACCGCAATAAAACCACCATGGCATATGTCATGTGCCATCTTAAATATAATCTGCATAAATAATATAGATATTCAAGTTCTGACTGTATGCTCCAGCAGAAGCTCTGTCTATTTCTGTCTCTGTCTGGAGTAGCTGTCTGTGAATCTGTTTCTTTTGAGCTGTGACTGTCAGTCCCTACACACACACACTCACACACACACACACACACACACACACACACACACACACACACACACACACACACACACACAGAGTAAGCCAAGAACTGAATGATTCTGAGAGCTACAGGTAGAAAGAGATTTTATAAGACTTTTTTTGCCCTTCAGAGCAACATGAAATCAAAACTGACCTTAATTAATTTCTTCCTAATTACTTAAGTTCATGATTTTATGGTGCACAATTCATCAGTGCTATGTATGTTGTCCTATGTTAATATTTGCTCCAACTCTGACACATCTTTCCTTTTCAGCTTATGTCGCTTAGGCCACATGGAGTACCCAATATTAACTAATGGCCGAATAGCTATTGTTTTATATAGCTATTAACTGCCATTGTTTTAGGATGCTGTTGTAGGTGATTCATCTTTTCTAAAATCTTAGTTAATATAGTTGTTAAATGCTGTATTAGTTAGTAGTTAATATATTAAAGCTACAGCAATAATAAAAAATAATCATAGATTTGAAAAAGAAGCATTACCATTGGGATACGATGAAATGCTCTCAAGAGTGAACTTGACCTCCACTTTTCGGTCAGAACACCTTCTAAAATGTGTGTGCCAGCATATTTGTTATACATGGCCTAGGCCTATGTATTTAGTTTATAAACAAATACATACATACATCATATTTTAATTTTAAAAAAAAATAAACAATACAACAATATACAGTATATTGTAATTAAAAAATAATTTACTACAAAAACGTGAGGATGCAAACTTTATTAAACTGCAAGTAGGAACAACCTGTCACTAATAACACTGATTTAAGTTTTAGTAAGAAATCTTAGCCTAAGTATACAAAACAGCTCTTGCTTCATTTCTGAAATTAATGATAACTCAGTTTGGTTTGTGAATCAAATATTGATTCAGTAACCTGAACTGATTATGTTAGGCTGATTCAAATAGTAATTTCAGTTTTTTAAATACTCTTCAAAAGAGAAATTGGCTCATGAATCAAACAACATCGGTCGGGCTTTTTGAGTGCAAAATTTCTTTACAAAAATATTTATTTTGCTGTGGATTCAGTAGTAGCATTGTAAATTCAGTAATTTAGAAACAAGGACTGGCAAGGGTTAGCTGCCGAAACTAACCAGCCAAACCCTGACCTGTTGGAGGGAAAATTACAGTAGATGGCGGAGATTGCTTGGATATTATAGAACTCAAAACAGTCTGACAGTTAAGTCTGAGAAGTTCAGGGTTTCTGTTATACTATTTGTGCCTTTGTTTGTGCAAGGGTGCTGAATCATAGATATCAGTCTTTCGTTTGCTATGTGTTCCTTTACAGTACAATTCTCAATAGACTGTTCTCTTTCTCTTCAGTTAGTGAATGCCTCAATGATTGAACCATGTACTGTCCTTCTGTTGCGACAGGACATGGAGGAACACATGGCCTTTATCATCACTGTGCCCACAACGCTTGCCATTTTCCTCACCATCTTCATCCTCGTCTGCATCGAGTCAGTCTTCAAAAAGCTTCTTCGTCTCTTCTCCCTACTTATCTGGGGCTGTCTGGTTGCTATGGGTTACCTCTTCATGTTCTTTGGTGGGATCATCTGTCCATGGGACCAGGTGAGACTTGAGTGACAGTAATTTTATAGCTTTCCAATTTCAATGTCTTCAACTATTGTTCTTCAGTGGCTTTTCTCTATAGAGAAATATATTTTTAGAGGTAACATACAAACCTACCAGAGTTATTAATTGATGAGGAGTTTCTGTAGAAGCTATAAGTTAGTGTGATTTCAACTACATTTAAAAAAGTTAAAATCCAAATTCCTGATGTAAAAACACTACCCAAAATCCTGAGTCTAGATCCACGAATCAGATAAGTTGCTGTTACAATGAAAATAGAAAGTACACAAAAAGAGCTCAACAGTGACCACATGAGTTAGTGTTACAGTCTCATAAAAGCTACAGAAGTATATATGTATCTTTGTTTTTTCAAATGTACATGCTTGTTTGCTTCAATCAAAATTTTGTAATGATTAATCTGGGGCTGGTTGGTTTTGTTCATGGCTTAGATCAACTCTTTATTAACATAGTTTTGGAAATCCCTATGGAGAAAATGAATTATAAAATATATTTTGGGAATCAAGGCTACTTAAGAACTTAGTGGTCACTGTTTTGCTCTATTGCAGCCAATGACCTCTACATCCATAAATGTATCATTTATCTTTTTATCTCACTTATTTACATTTATATTTATGCATTTGGCAGACGCTTTTGTCCAAAGTAACTTACAGTGCACATATTACAGGGACAATCCCCCCGGAGCAACCTGGAGTTAAGTGCCTTGCTCAAGGACACAATGGTGGTGGCTGTGGGGCTCAAACCAGCAACCTTCTGATTACCAATTATGTGTTTTAGCCCACTACGCCACCACAATTCTATGCACTTAGAATCAGAATTAAGTATTTACTATGCATAAAACACATCTTGTTTGAATACAGTATGTAGGCAAAGAAATTACTTAGAAAGTGCTAATAATTAAATCAAAATCTTGCAGATATTCACAGTGTAGTGTACATTTTTTCCAGTCATTTGCAAAATAATTCATGAATTTTGGTGTGCAAGCTGTTCTGCGCACTGAATCATTATTTAGTTACTTTAACTCAACTTAACACATGAGTCTGGCTAATAACTGAGGCAAAGACTCAACATAAATGAATGTCTTGGTGTAATTATAACAACTGGCGCTATTTTTGTCTGCGTATGCATCCTTCAAATGAATCCAATTTAAACAGCCTTTTGAGGTGCATTCAGCAAAGCCACCAACACTCAACCACTCAACAAGATGGCAAATGCATCCATTGTTTGGCCGTTTTTTAGAAATGCTGACTGCAAGATGAAAGATTGGGTGTTCCATGCAGGAGTAAATGCACTGTAGCTCCCTGTGAGTCATCCAGGCTGTTTGCTCGACATGATTTAATAACTAAATAACTTGGATGGGCTAAGTGATCTGGAAACGATGAGATATGCATATGTGACACAGAATGACTCTGGATCAAAAGGAGGCAACATTTCATTAGGAACTACTTCAGTAAGAGCTGTGTGTAACCTAAAATATGACAAGCATTTTGAAAGCTCAGTCATAATATGCCCACCTCTGTGCAACCCTGGAGAGATGGCACCATCAAATGTGGGTATTATATTGGTGAGTAACCAAAAGCTTAAAAGTTTTAGTCACATTGTGTGATCATGCCAAAAAAAAAACAGCAGACCAGCATAAATTACCAGGCTGGTCCCAAGGATGTCTTTAAATCCTGAAGAATTAGCATTGCCATTCATTTTAATGAAAGTTGCTAAATTGGCGTATGATGTAGGTGTGTGATTACAATTCTGCCATCTTTTGTTATGGGAACCACAAAAGTTTTGGAGTCATTTGCCCGAGCCATACATGTGTGTAGGGTTGGAAACCAAAAACCGGGGCTAGAAGCTTGGCAATGCAACAGGGGCTAGAAACTGGGCAATGCTAACCAGCCAAACCTTGAACCATAGGCCTGTCCAAGCTGGGTTATGCTGGTTTGATGCTGGTCTATATATTGAACCAACATTGCTGTGCAAGCTTGTGAAGCAGGTCAACCCACATTCAAGGTGGGCATGCTTCCATATGTACTACACCATACTACTGTTGCAGTCTGAGATAACGTGGTGTAACTGATGGGTTAACACTGGAGAAACCCATAATTTTGATGGTGAAATTTCAAATAAGCTTGTTAATTAGGCTTCAGATAAGTGACGCAAATACTAGTTGGGTTCAGCCACTCTGAACGAGCTTCTTGCTGATTAGAACTCAAAGTACTACAGAAAAGTACCAATTAGCAAAGCGTTTCTGGATGTGTCTTGAAGTAGCATAGAGCACACTTATTAGTGGAAATGAATAGCACAGTGGCTATGTCAACAGACATTATAGGCTTAGAGAGCACTATTAAGCTATCCTTTTTTTTTTTACTGTTTGTAACTAAACACTTCTTTAACACCACACTCTACGCTACTTTGAAGTTCTTTTGGGCCAGCGGTGTGACATGACTAGCTGCCGAGTCACATTGCTTGAGCGCTAATAACCTATACTCTCAGTTGCATTGTCACCAGAATGGATCGAAGTAGTAGTGCTGATGAAAGGCCCTAACTATTACTATTACAGAGATCTATAGTGCAGGCATCATTAACCCACAGCAGTGGTTCTCTATTACAGTTGCTTGTGAAAAGCCAGTGCCTTTGTGTGTTGTATAGAAGAGAGAACATAATTGAGCCTCAGAGCCAGCAGAGGAACAAAAGGCAGAGCTTACTCACCTTATGCCAATCAGCCTGAGGGCAAATCAGGAGACAAGGACCCTGATAACTTGCATAGTCTCATGGGGCCCTGTTTCCCACAATTGAATGCTGTTAGACGTGGCAATTGAATACCTTTTGAAAAGTGTAAAAAGGGATGAGAACAAATGAAGTGATGAGAGAGTGAAGGAGGTTTGAAATTACTCAAGAAAAATTATTTTGAGTCAATCACATTTCAAAAATTTTTAAGTAAGAGGGCAAAAGGTGGATGCCCCTTTTTTTGCTATTGGTACAGTAAGTGAAAGAGCACTTATCAGGCTGTGATACAGTATCTGTTCAACAGCCATGAAAACGAAAAAGTTACTGCGTTAGGGACTGAGAAATGTGAATGAGATTTGATTGTGAGTGAATAATACAGTAAATAGTTGCAGAGTTAAGTTAGTTACTTAGTTACTGTAACTTATATAAATGTCCTATAGTAGCTTTGTGACCACTGTCACTGTGGTGAGCCAAATGTTGTTGAGCATGTGTGGGGGTGGTTTGGTTGATGGGTGGTGTTCGCTATTTTGCGTTCCGTTCTGCATAATGTGGCGGCTCATTGTTGCTTAGCACAGCCCATTCGGCAAGTTTCGCGGCCGAACCACCGGCCCGCTCGGTTCACACAATTGACCTTCCACCCCTGATAGGTCCGAAAGTGCGTCGGCCCATCGGGAAAATGCCCGGTATGCCAGATTAACAGTCCAGTTCACTTTTATTGAATACTATCAATAAATAATGGTAATACAACCCATTAAGCAAACAGTTTCTGAGACACGAGTTCAGAACAACTTTTGATAATTGTACACATGTACAAAAAATCAAACAGCTGCTAAGCTAATGGGCGCATTGGAGTTTTGTTTGCTTATATGTCATCTTCCAAGCTTTGTGCAGTAGAATGCCTTTATGGTCAGAGTTCGGAGATATCAAATCGGAATATCTCACATCCAGCTTTGAATGGCATGCATTAGTATGTTAAAAATTAGTACATTAAAAATAAGATTACAAAAGTGCCTGCAATGAGTTTATGACAGTTCTGTTTTGACTTTTTTAGTTAAAGAAAAATTAGAAGAACCAAAGACCAAAGCTGTGTTACAAACCTGAGTCAGGCAGCAACAAAAAATAAAGGGCCAACAGGCAGCGACAATTTCGCATTCAGCATTTTATTATAACAAAACTCAATTCCAAAGATTGTTTAAGCCAGTCTGGGTTTGCTTTCTCAGAACTAGCATGTAGCGTACACTGTAAGACTAGCTCCCCATCCCAAAAAAGTGCATTTTCCCATGGGGAGGTTATGTATTTTGAAGCACATGCATTACGGTGTTCGCAATCAAGCACTCAGACGTCAGCTCCTGCAATGGACAACACAAGAAACATAACAGAGATAGAATCAAAACACAACAATGCAATAGGGCCACAGCAGTTTTTAATGTATGAGCCTAAAAGTTAAGTAATAGGGAATTTTGAGGTATTGAATTTAGCTCTAATGCTTATTGAAAATTCAATTAGTATGTGACAAGAGTGTTTGTCGTGTCAAGATGCAATTTTATAACATGGTTGTGTGTCCCAATATTGTCACACTGTCTTACTACATTCTCAAAAGGCTTTCCTATCATTAGCAAAAGCACATACGTTTAGTGCAGAGTATAAGTATACTAATTAGTGCACGGCTTGTCATACCAAAGTCTTTTTAACAATTCAGGTCACTCGGCGGCAGAGGCGTACAGGCCATCGGGAGAACCGGGACTTTTCCCAGTGGGCCGGCCTTGAAAGTGGGCCATGATATGATGAAGGGGGCCATGAAACGTGCCTTGATATGGTGAAGGGGGCTGCTATATGCAGAAGCGGACAGCAAAACACTTTTCTACAAACAACTATATAGCTAATGCACTTGCTTGTTCTCGAGTTGACTGACAGGCAATGTCTGTATCTAAAAGGTGATTGGCTCTTGTACCTGTAGGGCGGGACTTCCTTTCAACATTTGTTTACTGCTGTGCATTCCAGTTTCTCCCATTCATTTAAATAGAAATGACCATTCTCTGCTAAATAGTCTCTGGTCTTACCCATTGTTTAACACGTTAAGTGTTGTGTGTTAATTATCATCAGTTTTTCTTCTTCGTTGTGAGTCCTGGTAAGTAGCCTATTTTTGGGTCTGCATGTGAGAACACGGCATCTTATTCTTATTTTGCGTCATTGTTCTTTTGATGGTACAGTAGGCTATTAAATTATTCCATTTCCATTTACTCTCCTGATACAAAAGCAGAGCAGACTGGTTAACTGGACCTTAAACTAATTTATTATGAACCTGTTATGTGAGTCTTATTTATTAAATACCATATGTTGCCTAGGCAACCCTTGAACGAGATGTTTCACATTTGTTATACATTAATTTTATGTGGAATTCTGTCTCATAGCAATCATAATATAGATAAACCATTACCATATACCAGTTATAAAAAGGGATATACCATTTACTTTACCCATATTGAATATATATGTTAGAATAGAATATAATTAGATAATTGTGTACACATGTTTATTAAGTTTCCAAGAAACAGATTCTTTCTAGGTAACTAGGGCTCATCCCACTTTCATCCCTCTGTGCAAACCTGTTACGTCTTCATTTCTGGGCACCCAAAGCTATGTGAAATAACTCAAATTAACCCTGCTATGGTTGTCATACCCAAGCCAGAAATAGTTCTGCTGTAAATTTATTAAAAGACTTAGACACATAGTATGATTATACAATTTTTTTATCAACTGAAATAATCCGACCCGCCACAGGACCACATTAATAATAAGCTAAAATTATAATTAGACTTGTTAATATTTTAATGTATCATTGGATTAATGGTATTTGAATTCTTGGCTGAGTTTAAGAGTTTTTCCCCCCTTTTCTCTTCATCTAGTGCATAGAATTCAAGATCTGTGATGCACTATCAGTACCTCAATGCAAATCTCATTGGCAGGTAAAATGTTGGGAACAAAGTGGTAACTTTTTTAACACAATTTATTAATCTTTGTTAATGATAGTTAAGAACAATTGCAATTGTCCTTTGTTAGTTCATTTTAGTTCATAGTGTATAAACTCATGTTATCAAATGTAACCTTATTATAAAGCATTACCAACTATTGTATATAAATTGGGAAGCTTACTCCATGATCAATACCTGCAAACTGCTCAAACCAGCCACAACTGTAATTATTCTCAGCTGAACAAGTTGTGAACAAGATCATTTAGAAGAAATACATTTACCATACGATTAGTGGTCTTTACAGTGCTGACTCGTTTAAAACATCATCTGTTTACACAGTATATCTGTGCTTATCTGAGTTAGTACACTTGATTTATCTCGTGCCCTATCTTTCTGGCTGTTTCCAGACATTCTGCTAGCTTCCTCAATGTCAGGATTTACTGGGTGCCAGTGACAGGAAAAAGACAGAATATTTGGGATTCATTGTGGATTCTGCAGGCATACAATTGGCCTGATATAGGATAAGACCACTGAATTGAACTGTCAATCCTAATACTGCTCACAGATAGACCAGGACTTTAAGCAGTCATGAAACTGGCAAACAATCACTGCATGGAACAGATTACGTATTTAACCTTGCCAATTTTTGAGGCTGAACTCCAGCACTTCATAAAAATAAATGTTGTATTGATCTTTTTACAATATGCATGGCCATATTTACACCTTGGATTAACATGTGTTTTCAATGTATAAGATTGCATTTGCAAAAAAGAGATGAATATACTAAAATTTGCTTCGGTGACCCAAAATGTACCTTTGTCAGCTTCCAAAAAAATTTTCAATGAAGGAAAAACCTTGATTAAAAAGTGATAGAAACCATTTAGTTATTTAATGATTTTTAAACTCACTAAAAGATGGAACATTTTCACTTGCAATGTGTAAATGTAGTCCAGATATAGAATATCCATATACTAGCCTTATAAGAAATGCATGTTAATGCAAGGTGTAAATGGAGTCATTGTTGCAAAGCAGCTTTACAAAATCACCTATACGTTCACATTGTATTCAAGCATTTTAGTGAAATAGTAAATACACTCTTCTAACTGTGACCATCACATATGGTATCTTTAATATAAAGATAATAATGATCATCATGACAATGAAAGTGTAACATTTGAGTATGAGTACAAGACGAAGACAATACAATGATTTAAAGTGAACCCAGGTGCAGTTTAATAAACCAAATCAAAACAGAAAACCTGATAAAACTTGACTATGACACGAACAGGACAATGACTATGAATGAAGCAGACTCCTTGACTAATGACCATGAACAAAATTGAAATCTAACAATACTCGAAAAAACACAATAGCAAACATGAGGGCTTCAATACACAGTCTGGGGTAACAAGACAACCAGAGTATCAACTGAACTTATAAAAAAGATAACAAGACAATGAATCAAAACCAATCAAAAGGCACAGCTTTAAACATGAAACAAGGAAATCACATGAGAAACAAGGAATAGGAAGCATGAAAACTAAACTTCAAAATAAAGGTCCAGCCTACTAGCTACCTCTACTGGTCAATAGGGGAAAGTCCCCACATGACATAGCCCCCATTTAACATGCTGTTCCTGATGCCCAAAACAAGAACTTGGGAGGGCCAGGGTGGTCAATGAGCAGGAGACCATGGCATAGCAAGCGGGTCAGCAGACTTGGGCAGAGCAGGCGGAGTACCCAGAGACAAGGGCGGTCAAGGCTACCAGGGCAGAACAGTCTGAAGGCCTGGAGACTAGGGCAGTCCAGGTGACCAGGGCGGAGCAAATGAAGGGTCCAGAGACTTGGGCAGTCCAGACGACCAGGGCGGAGCTGATGCAGGACCCGGTGACCAAGAAGGAGCTGGCTGATCACCAGTAGACCAGGGCAGTCCAAGCGACCAGGGTGGAGTTGCAGAAGGTGGGGACTCAGAGGGTGGAGATGCTGGAGGTGGAGACTCTCAAGGCGCGGGACTCAGGCAGTGAACTGACAAAGCTCACAGAATTCTGCAACATAGTCCTCAAGGGGACATTCCCCCGGTGAAGATGCATAGGCGCTACTGATTGGTTTGTCATGGTGGCTGAGTATTCTGTAAGGTTGAGCAGGGCAGGCTGAGTACAACCTCCTTAACCTAAAACTTTAGCCTAAACTTAACCAACAGTGTTTTAAAAATAAATAAGACATTAAAAAGACATCCTTACAGTTACAGTGTTTTAAAATGGAAAATTGAAATGAAAAGCACCTTTCCTGAAGCAACCACGGCATTTTGTGTCGCTTATAAATTATGACACTTTCATTTCACATGTCAGCTTGCATTCTTGACTGGTTTTTAAACTCAGTCCTCAAAGTCCAAAGTTCAAAACCCTACGAGGTGAGCTATCATGCAAGCTAATCACATTGTAAGAAGTGTATATATGTAAGTGGGTCTGTAGTACAAGCATTAAAATTGATCATTTTTATACAGTAAAAGTCGATATCATAACATAGTATTTCAAATAAGTATTTAGAAAGTCATACTCAGTCAATGAAGTCATGATTTGAGTGAAAGGGAATAAAACACACTGTTGTTGTAGCGCCTCTAGTGTAGATTTTTCCTGAAAACTTCAGGGAATTGTACCTGGAGACATATGACATTTTGCAAAAATTTTATTAGATTCATGTTTTCACAGTGAAACCAGGTTGAATAATATCACCTATAGGAATTATGTATACAGAGAACAACATAGGCCCTAAGACAGAGCCTTGTGGCACCTCATACTTCACTTCTGTAAGTTTTGACAGCTCCTCAAAAACATGTGGTGGTGATTACGCAAGTAGGATCTAAACCAGGCTAATCCCAACCAGGCAGAGGTGAATGTGAGAGACATTCCCCGCCCAAGAGCCCAGCAGAGACTACTGTCTGATAGGGGGTTCTCTCTCCTTCAGCTATATGTAACAATATCTGAGTGTGTCTCTAATCTTCTTTTGCACAGCCACCTGAAAGAGGGTAAATGGTGATCGATAAGGCTGAAGACTGGATTTCGTCTGGAAAAATCACTGGCCTGCAATCGGTTTGTTTTTGGCACTGTGTGTGTTTGTGGTCTGTGAGATTGACCAAGCCAGAAATCCATTAAGCTTTGCTCCAGTTCAGTGCCCTTTTTGCAAAAAAAGAAAAAGAAAAAAGCACTCAGTATAACAGAAAAAAAATAAAGCTTTTGAATATTTATGAGTGCATTACATCTTTCAGGTATTAAAAACCTGATGGAATATGTAACTTGGCACAAACATAAAGCAACATAGATCATATTTTCTCTTCACTGACCATTTCCGTTATATCGGTTTCCTAAATTTCTCAGAGAATACAATGCCATAAATCTAATCACATGAAGGATGTACAGTTTGCCATTTATTATCACAAAACAATACCCAAGGATGCTTGAGGACCTGATATAAAGTGGACCCCAAATACATTTACCAAATAAATGAATAAATGGACATGAAAATATATTGCATTTGATTTAAAAAATGTGAGAAGAGATTGCAAAAGGGATATTAGACACATGAAACTAGCACATCTATTTGGGAAAAGGGTTGACTGTGACAATTATAGGGTGTAGCAATCATTATACAAAAATGGCAACAGAATTTTGACAGAAATCAGAATGAAATATGGCATCAGAATGAAATATTCCAGAAAGTGTAATAAGCTACTATGAGTTATTTTAATACCCTAATTGTTTAACTTTTATCTATGAGACTTCTTTGAATCATGTGACTGGGTCACATTAATTGTTGATAACCATTGCACTTACATCTATCTTACATTTCTCTCTCCTATTTTTCTGAATGGTGTTAACAGGTGAGGCTGACTTGAGGGTGATTTTGCCAAGTACGACATGTTCTTGAATCAATACCATTGTTGATCTTAGGACAATATCCTGTCTACAAATCAGATTTTCATATTTAGGGTTAAGACTAGGATTAGATTTAGGGCTGTGTTTGGGTCTTAAATTGCAGTCTTGGGTGTTGAGGACAACATCCCAACCTAGGTTGGATATTAAACCAACCTTCAAGCAAAATCTTTTCCCTCTGATTTTAGGATATAATGTTAGGGTTAGGGGTAAACAGGGGATAGTTGGGCCAGAAAAATAATTTCTCCACTTTGTTTGCCAATCCAGTCAAACCATTTAAACTCCAGTCCAGTTTCTGATTTGTTTGACCCAGTACTCACATTCCATCTTCATTAAGCCCGTGTACTGTAATGGAATGAACACTTTTCACATTTCTGAGTTTGGGACATGGAACTACACTATATCGGGGTAAACTTCTAAAAAGGTACATGGGATACCAGTGCTTCTCTCTCTCTTTGCAGGTGTCATTTTTCCTGTTCATTGTATTTGTGGTCTACACCATGCTGCCGTTCTCCATGATGGAAGCCTTCATTGCAAGTGTCCTCACTTCATCCTCCCACACACTAGTGCTTAGCATCTGCCTCTCAAACTCTGCCAACCACATGGAGTCCCTCGTCTGGCAGGTAAGTGTGTGTTTGTGTGTGTGCACGTGTGTGTGTGTGAATTTGTGTGTGTGTGTACACTGTTTCATTTCGTTGTCTGAAACTGTGTGGGCGAAGAATAGAACAGCTAGTATCTAAGAATAAATGAGACCACATAGAGACCAGATAGTCCTATATAAAGGAGTGTGTTTTGAATATGAGAATATTTTTGGGTTTAGTTAGATGATATGAGTCACAGAGAGAGAGTGAATGTGGAAGGGGGATTGTTAAGCGTGATAGTGTTTTACCATGACCTCTATGGCTTTGCTCTCAAAGAGGGCACACACAAATCTCAAATCTCAGAGCCTTCCACTGTCAGTCAGGCTGTGTCGCTTATCATATGGACTTCCCAGTTAAATGACAAACATCCATGACGAAATAATTGGCATCTCCAGTGTATTTCAACCTAGAAGTTTAGCTGTTTCAGATAGATGCTGATTTTCTTTTCTTTCTTCTCTATTAAGTCTTTTGACATTACCAGGGCTGGATGTAGGCATGGGCAGGTGAACGTGAGTCTTGCCCACCCAATCAATCATTTGGCAAATGCAGTATTTTTTACAATTTGTGCATTGGTTTAAAGCAGTTTAGGGGTGGGCTGTGTATTGCAAACTTTGAGGCTGGGCTGTAGACCGCCCCAACCAATCACAACAAAGCACCAGAAATTTGTAGTATTTTTCTATTTTTGTCACTGGCCCAAAGCAACGACACACTCAAGAAGCGGCTGCTGCAAACCAGAGAGTCATAGACGTCACACGAATGAGAACAGAAATAAGAGATGTTTTTGTGCAATGCATAGGTTTAAAGTTTCCATAAAGAAGCCTGATAGTGTGTCTAGCAGTGACCATGTGGCTGCTGTTGATGTTCCACAAGCATGCTCTTCTTGCTTATCAAACATCTCCTTCTCCTTCCACCTCAGCTCCCCTGAGGTGGAAGGAGAGATGATCTTCACTGCAGATGTTAGCGAAAAACTGAACTTAGGGCCTAAGTAATAAAACGTATCAGTTTTGATTCTAAAATCCATGGATTTGATCCTACGTCAAAAGTGAGGAACAAATTGAGATTTATTAAGGCAGAAGCTGACATGAAAATGTTATTTTGAATTCATCAACTGACAAGCATGAGTACGAACCAAAGTTATTATTGTAAACTAAAATGAAAACTAAATTTACATTTTTTTTGTCGGAAACTGAAATAAAAATCAGCATAATTGGAAAACCTGAAAATTAAATACAATTAAATAATATAAAAAAAATATTTAGTTTGAGTTTTTGTTGCAGTAGGTTTTTAAACCTTTAAACCCGCTATCACCTTAACATGAAGATGAGTAAATATCATCTTTTGCAGCAATTCGCTCAGAATCTGGTTACCACGACAATGACGCCCAATGATGCATTGACCTTTTTGAGAAATTGGACAATTGGTGAGTTGAATTTGCATGCCATTCCCCCTGACATACAGGTATAAAAGGGAGGCCAGCAGGCAAGTTCATTCAGATTTCTTCTTCGGAGCCGAACAGTCGTACTAACAGCAAGCTGAAGTCGTCTGCTCACTCATTCACCTTCCCTCTCAGAGCATTGATGTTGGATCTACGGCGCTTTCCAGTGGTCTCTCTCCACTCTGCACTCCTCTGCAGACTACAATCCTGGGTGCTTCAACAGCGCTTCTGAAAGAGTTTATTTTCTCTAAAAGAGTGTGGCCAGTGACGTTAAACATCTTGTTAAAGGTTTTTTTTTAAGATGCCCTTCCGTCTCTGTGCAGTTCCTGGATGCGGTCGTTACCTCTCCTGCCTCTGACGGTCATGAACACTGCCTCACGTGTCTGGGCCAATGTCACGTTGAGGAAGCGTTCATGGATGGTTCATGTTCTCACTGCGAGAACATGACCATGGCCACTTTACGGCGCGGCAATCCTTCTTCCGAGGGAGCACCTCTTCAGCCGTCCCCCTTCCCAGCCCTCCTACCTACTGGTACATTGCTGGTGTGGCTGACGCTGGAGACATTTCACGGGCTTCACTGGGTACTGGCAGCCTGTGGTTAATTCCCCACGGGCCACCCACCCCACAGTGCGATCGCTGGCTTCTGTCCACACACCGTCCGCACCTTTTGCTGCCCGGACCCGATCCTTCAGCTCGTCCGCCCTCACTACCCTCGACGGTGGGGCGGCCGAGGGTTATGCCATGATTCCCCAGGTGGATAAGGCGATCGCGGCACACCTGTGCCCCCTGAGCACCGCCACCTGGCGGAATCGGCCGGCACTCCCTTCCTGAGCCTGTAGGACGACGTCATCTCTTTTCTCTGCATGGAGTTGTCAATGATAGTGCGCCTCAGAAACGAGCGTGCGCAGTCGGTGCTGAACTGCCTGAACTTATCCAGTTGGTAAATGTCGGTCCCACTGAAGTACTTTCAGAGGCTCCTGGGGCATATGGCATCCTCAGCGATGGTCACACCGCTTGGGTTGATGCATATGAGACTGCTACAGCACTGGCTCCAGAACCGAGTCCCGAGGCAAGCATGGCGCCACGGCACATATAGCATGGGTCTAACGCCCGCGGCTTGCCAACTTTTCAGCCCTTTGACCAACCTTGCATTCTTGCAGGTAGGAGTCCCCACATAGCAAGTGGCCAGGTGCGACGTGGTTACGACGGATGCCTCCAAGATTGGCTGGGGCGTCATGTGCAACGGGCACGCAGCTGCGGGCTCCTGGACAGGACCTCACCTGCCTTGGCACATAAACTGCCTCGAGTTGCTGGTGGTACTGCTCGCCTTGCGGAGGCTTCGGCTGTTGATTCAGGGCATGCATGTGTTGGTCCGATTGGATAACACCTCGACGGTCACCAAGACGGTTTACGCTCCCATCTCATGTCACAACTCGCCTCCTCCTCTGGAGTCAGCGGCGGCTCAAGTCGCTGCACGCCACTCACGCTCTGTGTAACCTCAACGTCACAGCAGATGCTCTGTCACGGCAGGTAATGCTCAGAGGAGAGTGGAGACTCCACCCTCAGGCGGGCCAGCTGATTTTGAGTCAATTCGGCAGGGCACAGGTAGACCTGTTTGCCTCCCAAGAATCCTCCCACTGCCTGCTCTTGTATGCCTTGACTGGAGCTCCCCTCGGCATAGACGCGCTGGCACACAGCTGACCACAAGAGCTGCGCAAATATGCATTCCCCACAGTATGCCTACTTGCACAGGTTCTGTGCAAGGTCAGGGAGGACGATAAGCAGGTCACCCTTGTGATTGTAGTAGAATTACTGAAATTATGAGTAGCTTGTAGCTTGGCAGACAACAGTTTTAAAGCAGCATCCCCAACACCAGTCCACAATGAGAAAGGGGGTAGTGAAAATCTCAGCCAACTCCCTCGCACCCTGATTCTTCCTCTTCCAGGACACCAGGACTAAGACAAGGACTTTTGTAGTTTTTTGAACTCTTATAAACAAGGACCGATCTCCCACCTCTTCTGGCATATGCACAGTTAGTTTCTGTTTTTATTTGAAGTATTCATTATGTAAATGTTTGGTACTGAACATGGCCTTTACCCTGAAAATCCTAATAAGTTGACTTTACTAAATTGATTGGTGTCTCTAAAACTTGTGTAATAATAATAATAATAATAATACAACTTTATTTTCTATAACGCCTTTAAACGTTGCACCTCAAAATGCTTTATAATAGAAACATTTAAATGCATTAATACAAGAAAACATGCAATTAGAAAACTTTTAAAATAATACAACAATAATCACATAATAATCACAGAAAAGCAACCCTAAAAAAGTGAGTTTTAAGAGAAGATTTAAAAATACTAAAATATTCAGCATGTCTAACCTCAGAGGGAAGAGAGTTACACAGTTTTGGAGCAAAAGAAGAGAATGCCCTACATAGACGAGTAGGAGGAACAATAAAAAAAAAAAAAAACAGACTCGGAGGAACGGAGATCACTCATTGGAGTGTAGGGTGTTAACATTTCAGACAAGTATTGAGGGGCCAAACCATGCAAAGCCTAGTAGGTAAGCATGAGAATTTTAAAGTCTACATGAAACTTGATAGGGAGCCAGTGCAAGGACTCCAAGACAGGATTGATTTGATCACTTGTCCTTGTCCTAATCAAGATTCTAGCAGCTGAGTTTTGAACATCTTGCAACTTATTTAAGGTAGATTTAGAAACTCCGACATGTAAAGAATTGCAATAATCAATACGAAAAAATACAAAAGTATTGATCAGTTTTTCAGCCACCGAGAAAGATAACATGGGGTGCAGTCTTGCAATGTTTCTGAGATGGAAGAATTATGTTTTAACAGGATTCTTGACATGAGGATCAAATGTTACATTTGTATCAAATATCACCCCCAAATATATCAATTTTGTTTGAAACTCCAGAGCAGAGCCATCCATATTTAAGGTCAAAGAACCAGCTTTACGAAGCTGGTGGGGTAAACCAATGAGCATAACCTCAGTCTTGTCACTGTTGAGACAAAGAAAATTTAGAGACATATATTATTTTTAGCTCAGTAAAACATTGTGCCAGGTTTTGAATGGATGTAAATCTGGGTAAAAATGATAATTAAGGCTGAGAGATCTTAAGAGCTGACCAAGGGGAAACATGTAAATGCTAAAAAGTAAGTGGCCCAAAATCGATCCCTAAGGAACACCACATTTAACCAAACCAACTTTGGACCTACATCCACCCAAGGAAACAAATTGCCAATGACGATAAGACTTGAACCAGTTTAATGCAGTATCAGTAACACCAAAGATTGTCTCAAGATGCTACAGTGTCAAAAGCGGTACTGAGATCAAGAAGGATCAGAATTGAAAGATAGCCAGCTATTAACAAGTCATTTGTGACTTTAACCAATGCCGTTTCGTGAAAGCCAGACTGAAGGGGCTCAAAAAGATTGTTTACAGTGAGATGAGTGTATAATTAAGAAGCCACAATTCGTTCTAAAATTTTTGCAAGAAAGGGAAGATTAGAAATGGGATGAAAGTTGTTAAGATTGTCCAAATCCAAGTTAGTCTTTTTAGGCACAGGGGTTACAGCAGCAGTTTTAAATGCTGCTGACACAACACCAGTGGACAGGTTGTCATTTATTATCCTCAAGACAACAGGACACAAAGAGATGAAACATGATTTAAACAAGTTGGAATAGGATCAACTATGGAAGTGGCAGCTTATATTTGTGATACCTCATTACCAAGAGAAACTAGGTCAAGTGAGGAGAAATTTGAGAAAGAGGTGCCAGAGAAATAAGAAATACTAAGAGGAGAAGCAGATGAGACAGGAGTATTAAGAATGCATTTACGAGTATTGTCGATCTTGTTACTGAAAAAAATCAAGAAATCTATTACAAAGGTGAGTTGAAGCAGGCACAATAGAGGAACTGTTACATTTGAGCAATTTGTTAATGGTATGAAACAGTTGTCTGGGATTTCTATGATTATTGACAATTATCTGAGAAAAATAACGGGACTTGTTGGGTACAATTTCTGCCTTATATATCCAAGCCTGGTGATGTAAGTTCAGGCCAGAGAGACGCCACATTCACTCCATTTTGCAACAAGCTTCCTTCATAGAGCACAGCTCATCATTATACCAGGGAGCAGAACGTACAAAGGAGACAGACTGTGATTTCATAGGATCAAATGAGTCCAAGCCAGACAAGAGAACCGTATTTAACATATATATGTTGTCCTCCAGAGGGTCAGATGGAGAAAAGCTATTTAAAGAGGAGTCAATAAAGTCAATGAAATCATAGAGATCAGTCTATGAGCTTTATGCTGAAATATAGGAACACGGATGGCATCAGATGATAAGTGTATAGAACTTTGCATTGAACAGCGATGTACTGTATATAGCGCTTAGGTCGCAGTATTCCAACATTTCGGCAAAGTTCATAGGAGTCAATCGCCAAATAAAAGTTCCTATTTAAGTTCAGCAATTTGCCAGCGATGTACCTTAAAGCCATGGAGAGGGAATCCACACCAACAGCAACCACGGGGTAGTGTAAGTCCGGGGCAGGGTGACAGGAGGGTTGATTCCCGCAGATAAAACTCAAAGATAAAAACAACAGTCCGAAAGATAAAATGTGAATCCGCAATGCAATAGGGTAAATAACAAGAGGGGACTTCAAAAGCTCCAAAATCCCACAACCACTCAAAATAAATCGATAAACATTTAAAAACAAAGAAAAACGGGAGAGAGGAGCAGCAGCCAAATGCGCCAGCATTCCCTTTCAAACTTTCAATCTTGTAATTAAGTTCACTCAACTTAGTGTTCATATAGAATCAAAAATTTAAGTTAAGGTTAATAGATAAAAGTGGACTTAACTCAGATTTGCTATGTGTATATATACTGTTGTTTCCACTTCATTTTAGTTGAATTGCTCAAATGTAGATCATACAATAACACAGCACAAATTATGAATATTAACTCATTCTAGGTCATTTATTATATAAACCTTTTTACCCCACAGAAATTCATATACTCATACTTCTGTTGCACATGCAAAAGGTGAACTAAAATATAGTTAACAGGGTCCAAATTGAACCAAGAAGACACAGGTCACCCTACACTGAGAAAAGAAAAAAGATTTTTGGGTTTAGGGTTAATTACTATTCATACACATTGGTTTCAGGGCTGGACTGGGAAGAGAAATCAGCCAGGGGTTTAACAGGGGTGGGGGTTCGGATGTTTGCTATCCTTTTCTGCATATTCGGCACGTTACGCGGCCGACCCACCGGCCCGCTCGGCTCTCCCAATGGCCAGTCCACCCCTGATCGCCCCCAAACTGTGTCGGCCCACCGGGAAAATGCCCGGTATGCCAGATTACCAGTCCAGCCCTGGTTAAGATATACCCTTAACCTATATAGCATGCTAAAATTGAGGAAAAAATTTACTCAAAGAAATTGGGTGCAAATTTCTGCCTCACTTTTTGGGGAATACATTTTATAGGTTGTTTTTTTCAGTGTAATGGTGTCATCACACGAAACAACATTTGCAACAAAACTACATAAATAATCCTTCAAAAGAACTAAAACCTGTATGAATTCTTAATATCTATTTAAATGCCCCAATAAGTTCCTGTTGACAAAGAAATCATAAATTAATAATTCAAGCACAAGGAACTATGGGTATTCCACATAGCCTCAATTTTGTACTCAGTCGTTTGAGTGTATTCTATAGTTATTTTTTTTTAGACAAATAAGTTTAAGGAACATAGACATTTGAGTTATGAGCCCAAAACTTTACATTTCAAGTAATGATTAAGACAACTTGATTTTATTTTCAGTAATGACAACATTAAGGTTTACAGTGTATATTATTTAATTATGTATGTCACTTTCTCTATACTTTTTCACATACCTTCATACTTAATCTGGATTTACTTATACAAATGTTTCTGGATCTTTATTCTTGTTGGCCCTAAATCAACATTTTAACCAACCAATCAGTCTTCTACACAAAAGTCATCTTTATGTTAAAAATTAAGAAATTTATACCATTAAAAATAATGGAAAAGTTCAATCTAAAGGAAATGAGTATAGTCAGGGCATTTATTACTTATATTTTTCAATAATTTCATTATATTGTTTTAAATGCATGTTCTATACTTGGAAGCACATGTCATTTAACCTGTCCTCAGCAAGAGGTCACAAAGTTAAACAAATTTACAAATATAAATATCAAATTAAAGGTAGGGATCTGTAAGATATCAAACAATACACAAAGTTAACTTTGAATTATATTTTCCATAAAAGACTGCCTATCAAATGTGTCCTCACTTTGCGTCAACTCAGTCAGATATTTTATTATCTGAATAAATCAGACAATGTCATGGTCAGCTATAACACTGAGGACCCCTTTCACTGCCTGCTCATGGTGGATGCAACAGTAGGACACGTGGTCTGGTAAGGTTTATATATGTATATCTTTTTTTTTTCACATTTTAAATAAACAGTATTTAATTCTCTGTGGTCACAGCTTCAATATGTCAAGTCCATCATTCCCATTATGATTGAAATGGTAGAAATGTGGGATACATTTTGGCATTTTAGTTTAAGTTATAGAGGCGGCTTTAACTGAGGGAGAAAAATGGCACATTTACACATGGTTATGATGGAAAAAGAATCAACCTTGTCAACTTTCAGAATAGTGTGAAAACAGCAACAAAAAACAACATTTTATATTATATATATACATACATATACATACTGTATTTTATCTATGAATTTCTTAACTGAACACTATTATCAGATAATCAAAGACTTTACACTCTTGTTGGATGGATCAAATTAAAATAGTATGCTTTTTAATGTGTCTGACTGAGTTTATTGAAATGACAGATACATGTGAAGTGAATAAATTAAATTTTGTTATTTTTTTTTTTTATAAAAACCAGTTCCCTTACATGGTCCATTAGCTGAAACTTTTGTCAACAAATATCCATTTCAAATTAATTTTGTATTAAAAAATATAAACTCATATTTAAAACCTGTTTTGTCCCTTATCTCAAGAATCCGTGAGGAATGTTGTTCCAAGAACAATTGATCATGCAGATGTCCTTCTTGAATAAAATACTTGGTGCATTTATGGTGGGGTTCAAAATTCCACACTGGAAATCTGGATTTTAAAATCTAGATCAAACATGGAAATAAACAGAACATTTAATAATTTTCACATTATTTTATATAAAGAAATGTGATGACATAAATAAATAGGAAATATTTCATATTTCCCACTTAAGACTTAGATTCTAGGTTACTAATCTCATTAACACATTTGTGACATTGATCATGTTTGTACATATACTCAAATGTCTTTATTGTTCAGATGTCTTATATAACTCTTCAATAATATTTAATGCCCACCTATCTATAGATTTTCCTTTTTTATTTTCCCAAGCTCTCAAACAGATCTGTTTTCAAACCAGACCTAAACACAACACATGTAACCAAGGCAACGCTCTGATCACATGGTCCACAGGAACACAAAAATACTGGCTGTCAGATTTTGTAGAGCCAGCAGCATTACTTTTAGAAATCAAGTGGTGGAAAAACGTACATCGTTATTATGATCTCTTTGCCTTGTTGTCCAGTCAAAATGAAAAAAAAACTAAAATCTTAAAGGTGCTGTAAGTGATTGCTCTCCAACAGTAGAAGAGCTTCAGTAATGACCCTTCACATTTAGCCCTCACAGTTAATCAAGCTTCCTGCATTCTCATTAAAAGTGTTATGACCTCTTTAAATCAGGTGCACCCAAGTGCCACAGGCCATACCTTGTTTGTTAGCACCCTTAAAGGCTCTAGATTGTACCTTACTTTCATGTCTCATGTTAATCAGAGGCTGAAAAAATTTAAAAAACCATGGTCACATTTGTCTGGGTCAGAATCCAACATTCCAGATGCCAGTATTTTGTAATTAAGCTTTCGGTCTCCCAGGCCCTGCTCTGCACTCGTTTACTGTTGCAACTGCTCTCTTCCTCCAATTCAGTGATTACAGCCAGAAGAATGACTTATTGCGGCTCCTCTCAAAGGAGCTGTCCTATAAAACTCTCCCAGTGAGGTACAGGTGTGCCCTATGGCAGGTGGACCAGCCCTGAAATAGCATATGGTTGATGAGGGAGAGAGAGTTAAGAGGTTAAGTTTCAAGGAAAATACCAGGACTGTGTCTGAAACCTGAAAACCTTTTCCACGACTGCTACTGGGTCCTTGAATAACATATAAAGTGTGAGTAAAGGCAGTGGGTGGAGTAGATGGTACCCCCCCAGGGGAGATGGGGCCTTACACAGACTACGTAATATGCATTTAGGGAGCAGCGGTACTGATATGATCATTTTCACAAAATAAACACCACAATATTAATGATAATGTTAAATAATACTTAGTCTATGGTTCATAGCTTTGGTTTTGTGTCAATCAAGAGGTACTTAAGCCTTACTGATAGTGCTGTGATGGTGCTTTAGGCAAAAAAGTTTGGAAACATTGTTTTAGATAATTAGACATGATGTTATTTTGCCTTGGAAGCCTCTGAAACAAGTTTCTTAAATTAGTGCCTTCATGCAAAAATGTTGTCTGTATGCTGCATTTATGTGCTTTTAAGTTTTGGTCACCATTCACTTACATTGAATGGACCTACAGAGCTGAAATATTCTTCTAATAATCTTTGTGTTCTGAAAAAGAAAGAAAGTCACACATATCTGAGATGGCATGAGGTTAGTAAATGATGAGAGAATTTTCATTTTTGACTGAAATATTCCTTTAAGTTATTGACTGACAAGTTTTGGACACAGTCAGAGCAAGTTTCAAGGCAAACCGTAGTTTTGCTAAAACTGTAGTAATGTCAGCTGAATTTTGATTGGTCGCTATCAATTTCGGAAGACAAACAACAAACCTTTGAGCCCTTTGTTGACTGTGTTCCTAATTGAGGAAGACCTGTGTAATTGCCTGCAGTGAATAATGTTTAATCAGCTAATAATGTCAGTGAGTGACATTAGCAGGAGGTTCCAGACTATTTAAAAAGACAGATATCTTTGCACAGTCAGGGGTGAACCTTACTGACCTCTCCACTCTTTACATACTGTGCTCATACCACAGCTAACGCCTTGTGCAATCTCAAACGCAAGTGCGAAGGTTGCCATGGAGAAGTCACACTTTTGACAAATCCAAAAGAGGCTCAGACTAGATCGACCACACAAGTGAGGCAAATTAAAGGAATGTTCCAGAGTCAGTACTAGTTAAGCTCTATCGATTTGTGGCAATTACCAATTTGAGAATTTCAACTTTTACAGACAGGCACTAACAATTGAAGTATAACTTCAAGTGAACACTGTTTGTGAATATGAATCAAATCTTCTTTTTATCTGCTACATTTATAAAAAGATTTTTTTTTAAACTCACCATGGTGAAGGCTAAGCTCATGAATATTGATAAGGTCCCGCCAGTGTTCCTTGATAACCTTCCTGAAGCCTCCAGACTTTATTAATATTCATGAGCCAAAACTTCACTGGAGTAGCATTCATTATTACTGTTCCAATTAAAGCCAATTAATCAACACGTCATACTCTCCATTTGTAATGGATAACAGCAAACCACTTTCACCATATTTAGTACTGAACTATTATTTTCTCAGTCGGACATAATGTGAGAGCTGCTGAAAGCTTTTTGTAAGCTAAACTGAATTCACTTATCCTGAAGATCAATATATTTTAAATCAATGGACACCAAAAATCCCCCTCTACATCCTCATGCTGATTATATCTTACAGTAATGCACTTATCTTTGCCATCTGAAACTCAGTCAAAAGCCATTTTGGTTGCTGGGCATATTTTTCTATAGTGTTTGTGGCCTGGCAGTAATCTCTTCCTGTGCATATGAAGCAGTATAGTGCATTTTTACTTTGTTTTATACTCTATGCCAATGCTGTATTGATTACACATTGACTCCCCTCATTAATTCAATACTAAATATATAACATATCCATTACCTGATTGATAATTTATATACTCTTGATTGTAACTAAGGATTTCTGAGAACTTTATTACTGAATGAATGACTCATTAAGTTGGACAAGAGATTAATTAAACAGCAGGGGTAAAGGAATAGTTCACTTCATACTTTACTTACCTCATGTTGTTCCAAACCCATTTTATTTTTCCATCCATGAAACACAAAATGAGACAAGATCTCCAAACTGCTGTATTCCATACAATGAAAGTGGATGGTTTACAGCCAAGCTCCGAGAAGAACAAAGCATTATTTGTTATTAACTGATGTTCTTCCCCTCCACAGCAGCTCTAAAATCTCACTTGTGCTTGTATCCAGTTCAAAAATGGTGCCTTTAGACACATTACACAATCAAACACCATTGGTTCTTGCATCTGACATGAGCTTCACAATGCAGCAAGTTTGGACAACATGAATGCAAATGAGATTTGAGCGATATAGAGTGTAAGAGTGCCTGCCCACTTTTTCAGACATCTTTGTTCCAGACGGATTTTTCCCATTTATTTCTTCTATTGGAATTTAATAAAACCCTTCATGAAAGAGTTCTAAGCCATGAACCAAACCAACCAGCTGTGAGGTGAATCAAAACACTACAATCATTGATTTGAAACAATACTGTGTACATAACGTCTTTACTGAGGACGTTCCTCATTATTCCAATCCCATGAAGCATTGCAAATTACTTCAAATTAAAAACTCTGATTTAAAATGGTTGATTATAAGTAAAGAAACCATATGTTTTGATATTATTTGCAAAATATTCCGAAATTGGCAATATATTGGCAAGTAGTTTGACTCGATTGTGTCATTCACAGCGCGTCATGGTAGTGGGCAGTCACTGCTGAGCTCTTTCGGTGCTCTTTGTTTAAAGCGATTCTCTGATTGGTGGATCATTTCCTCTCAGGATCATGGGTAGTGTAGTTTTTCACCAGAAATTCCACTATTAAACATATGTTAAAATTAAAATAAAATAATGTGGGATGATGAATTCAGCAGAAGCATACACCATTGATTAACAACTTTGAGCTCGAGATAGGTCTGTATTTAATTTGTATAAGTATTTAAGTTAGCATTAAAGATAAAGTCCACAATGGAGAAAATTAATAGAACTTTTACCAGAACCAGTCTATAGCGGTCTTTGGCAGAGGGGATGATTATCAGTGAATAACAGTTGAAATTATTGGTCTGTCTGTCTGTCTTACACAAAGCATGACGTTAGGAAACTTGAAATAGTACACAAAATGTATGGACTACTTTTATGGTGCTTTTCAGTATAAAACAGAAGCTCAGACAATCTGTGTAAAATCTCATTTTATATTTTACGTGAGCAAGAAAATAGTAGTGGGTTGGAACATCATGAGGGAGAGTAAATAATGACTGAATTTCAATTCACTTTCTATTGAGAGGTTTCAGTATCTTTAGTGTAAATGCTTTTGTTTTGACAAAGGCTTTTTGTGTCTTTGTAGATCGTGGCCAATATCATCATCTTTATTTGTGGGAATGTGGCAGGAGCCTATCATAAACACCTGATGGACCTGGCCCTTAAACAGACCTACCACGACACCTGCAACTGCATCAAGTCTCCCATCAAACTGGAATTTGAGAAGCATCAGCAGGTATGGCCAAGTGGTATGAGCTGATTGCTTGTATCAAATCACATTGCTTTCTAGGAAATCACACTTACTGTGCAAAAAAGCATGGTGCCAGATGCTTTCGGGGAACAGACAGTTAATAAAGAAGGTATCAGGTAGGTTTGAGAATGAGTCATTCCTGCAGATGTATATAAAATATCATTATATCGCCACAATAGTGGCTTATATCTAATGAGAAGTGAGGAACATGAGTTCCATTGTCCCAAAATAGCTTGTTTGGCCCCCCAACCTCTGTTTCCCGTTGGATATGGGTGGAGCGGAAGTCTGCACAAGGCCTCCCTATTGCATGGGTTAGTTGTGCTTATTGATTTGCTTTGTGTGAACTAATGATGAAGTGTTTCACCACGTCAACGGCTGAGTGAGTGAAATATGAGTGCTGAGATAAAGACCGATTGCTGGCGGCAGTTCTGTTCCTTCAGGAATTATCACTCTCGCTGGGTGAAATATCACCCTGCTCAAACACACTGCCCAGGTTCCATTATTCTATCATGTTATCAGAGTTGTTATTTTCCTGGCAGGACAATTAAGGATAAATATGGTGTCAACACTCTCTCTGGCTTATGTTCTATGTACTGCAACCTGTGAAATCAGCAGCTCTTCAGTCAGTTCATCAGTAGCCAGTTCTGTATGCCGTATTGTAAAACATGCTGGAGTGTTTTCTCCATTTCCCTCCTGCAGGGCTGCTCACAGTCATTCCAACCTGAACATTCAGCATTACATTTACATTTATGCATTTGGCAGATGCTTTTATCCAAAGCGACTTACAGAGTCCTTATTACAGGGACAATCCCCCTGGAGCAACCTGGAGTTAAGTGCCTTGCTCAAGGACACAATGGTGGTGGCTGTGGGGCTTGAACCAGCATCCTTCCAATTACCATATTACCAGTTATGTGCTTAGACCACTACACCACCACCACTCCTTTATGGACCGTCAGTCTAATTATGAACATGGACCATCAGTCTAATTATGAACTCATTTTACATTTCAAGGTGGAATAAACCATTGCCTTTGAAAAATATTTAGTTAATTTTTTTTTTTAAGCTAATTATGATCATTTTGCACTCTTTCTCTCATCCATAGACTTAAATCAGAAACAGAATGAACATTATTGCCAATAATGCTTCCACATACAAGGAATTTTTCTTGGAGACAGAAGCTTCCAGTGCACAAACAATACAACAAGACAGTGATAGTACAAAATAAAAATAAAGAGCAAATAGAAATATAAGAAATACACAATAAGACAAAACAAATTGTTTCGGAAGGAAATTGGTATTTTAATTCAGCAAAGTGGCATTCAAATGATCACACAGTATAGTCAGGACATTACTGATGTAAAAAAACAACACCATCACTATTAGAAAAAATTGTCTAGACAGGCCAACACCTTATCCTTGAGTAATCATGCTAAATTGATCACTTGGTTCTAGAAAAATCACTTGCCATTAAATCAAACACTGCTGAAAGCTATTCGGTTCATTAAATGAAGCTTAACATTGTCTTTATGTTTGTTTTTGATTTGTCACATTATGTAATAGAGTGACATGTCTTAATGTCAATATTATAAATTGTCAATATCATGGATTAATTGACTAAACTTAGTAGAGGTTGAAGGCCAATATTTAAGCAACAGGAATTTGTACAAACTGTAAGATTAATTTAAATCCTGGGTTGTTTCACAATGTTTATCCTTTACATATTTTGCAATGCGGGGTTAGCGCGGGCATTGTTGAAATTAAATTAAAGGTAATTTAAAGGAAATATTTCTGTCATTATTTACTCACCTTAATGTCATTCCTCATATGGACTCAACACATTTTAAGTCATTTTTTAGTGAATACCTTGGCATTCACAATGGTTTGCATCTGCATGCAGGAACTTGCGTTGTTTAGCGCTTTGGATCCTCTTTAAAAGAGGCACTATCCATTCCCACAGTATTGAAAAGACCGAATGAAATATTCATAAAAAGTATCCCCTTTGTGTTTTGAACTGAGTAAATTATGACAGAATTTTCATATTTGGGTTAACTATTCCTTTAACTTATTATTAAATGAATCAGTGTGGAGTGGAGGGGGTGGGGCCAGGTCGGAATATCGCGCGCCCGGTCCCCAATCGGCCTGATGAGGCGCGCGAGTGATAAAGGCGGCTGGTGACGATGGTTCGAGAGAGACAATTACGGGCAGGTCCGTCGCGTGCATTAATTTATTATTATTTATATTGACAAGCCGGTTCTCGCCTCCTCCTTGCCCATCTTTAACAGTGTTACAATCTTATTTTTCAAACGTGTGTAGACCTACTCAAAATTCACTAAAAAAAATATTATTTGCTAAGGCTGTCAGTAGGGCCTACATTTTAGATCTGACACCATAGGCGTAATGAACATTTCTGGTAACTGACAATATGGGCAGAGTTATCGGCCAAATATTGACATTTTTTGAAATATATGTTAAGAATCATGTGTAAATCGTTACAGATTTTAATGGTTTAAATCCAAAACAGATAGGCAAAAAACATCTAGGCTACATATGCTTTGGTAGAATAACCATTTTCTTTTACAATCACTATAAGTAAAGTTTTATTTTTATTTAATTTGTTTTGTACATAATTAGCGACGGGGGACATCTGTCTCACTGCTGTTAGTCAATCTGTTCATCTACCATAATTATTTTTCTCCAAGCCATCATGTCAATCGCTTCACCAGCCATCAGTGAAAAAGTGCATAGAGAGTAGGGCTGTTTTCTAAATTGCATACTAAAATACTGCTGTCACTGCTCCTACTATTTATGCAGTATGGAGGATGTATACTGTGCACAGCAGAGTATAAACATTTTCTGAAAGCATAGAATGCTTGGATAGCCTACTGCAATGTGCTCATGTTGACCATATATTTCCAGTTTGATGAATGAACTGGAAGTAATATCAGCTACAAGTTTTAATAGCATCTTGATTAATCATTTTATTGGACTTGAAAAAGTGTAAGAGGTTTTAACTCAAAACTTGTAATCATGAGTGTGTTAACAGTGCAGCATACTAGTGGTTTAAACATTCATTGTTGCATATTGCATTCTGTTTCTTATGCTATTCTAAAAAATAGCAGGCAGCATGCAATATATACTGTTCAGCTTGCTGTTAGCAGTATGCTAGTATTCCATTCCAAACATACTGTACAATAGGAACCAATCTAAAAGAATTCCTTTCTTCAACTTATAGGAACGCCTTTTGCTGTCCCTGCTGCCCGCCCACATTGCAAGGGTAATGAAGGCAGAGATCATTCAGAGACTAAAGGGACCAAACTTCGGCCAGGCAGAAAACACCAACAACTTCCACAACCTCTATGTACAGAGACACACCAATGTAAGGTAGGATTTACAGTGTGACATACATACTAGCATGTCTCTGTGCTCAGCCGATTTATTTTAGGACTATATCCTATACACTGCACCTGCTCTGCGGAGCCATCCCTCGGTAGTTCCTGCCAAACCATCCTGCCCATCTTCAGCCTGAAAACAAAGAACTAGCTATTCAGCAACCCAGATGCAAATAGCACTTCTCTAGGAGAGTCTAGACCATTTTTTATACTTCTAACAAAAAATAATAACAGGCACAATCTTCAGCTAAATGAGACAAAATACTGAAGAGGCTCTTCATCACAGCATAAATGTATTATTTTTTAAATGCCACTAAAGGACATGGAGTCCTTTGCTGTTTTTGAAGTTATACTGCTCTTTGCTTCAAAGCGTGTCCCATTCCCCTCTAAAATTGTTTTCATTTTTGAGTTGTCACAGCTGAGAGCTCTGCTCATTCTCAGTGGCACTTACTGAAGAATAAAGCAAAGAATCTATGTAATTCACATTTGTGTTATTGTAGATCTTGTGCTGTGGGCTGCACACCATGTCATTAAAGGAATATCTTACCCCAAAAGAATAACGGTCTCATCATTTACCCTTTAGGCGTCTCAAACTCAAACTCCTATGGTGTTCTCACTTCTGTGGAAAACTTCTGAAGAAATCCGATCGGTTTTGGGTGATAAACAGACCAAAATGTAACTCTTTAATGGAACTTGAAAGTTTTGGGCCCCATTGACTTGCATTGTATTTCATACTGAATATCCTATGTGATATGTGAATATGAGATAATTATTATTTTTGAGTGAACTATTCCTTTAAAGGAACACTAGCAGTATTTAAAATAATTGCTCACCCAAAGAAATTCTGTCATACTGTAAGTTCACATTATCATGTATTTCCAAACCTAGATTGTTTTTTAATCCAGAAAACACACACACACACACACACACAAGCTATTTTTCAAATAGGTGCTGTTTGTCATACAATTAAATGGCTATTTACACTGTCAAGCTCCAAAAAGGGCAAAATAGCACCATAAAAGTACTCTAAAATTTGTCCAAACAACTCGTGTGAAATTGGTTCTCGCATGTACTGTCACTGATCTTTAATGTGACATTTAAGGTATTTTGAACTGAACAGAAATGTTGTAGACATTTGAATATAGTGAACTGACTTTAATTTTGGTCTGAATTGGAGATTCTGCAAAATATATATTTTTGTCTTCCAAGAAAGAAAGAATGTCATACGTGTTTGGAACAACATGAGGATGAGATAGAGGATGATAGAATTAAAAATGTTGGTGTGAATTATTCCTTTAAGTAACCTGTTGCCAAGGGGACAAGTGTGGAATTCAGTACAAAATAATTATTTGATTGTTTACACCAATTTGCACAAGTCTCCTTTATTTTAATTATTATTACTATTTTCTTCAGCATTCTGTATGCAGACATAGTTGGGTTCACCCGTCTAGCCAGTGACTGCTCACCTGGTGAACTGGTCTACATGCTCAATGAACTCTTTGGCAAATTCGACCAGATAGCCAAGGTAACATATGTACTGACTTCACATGCAGTGGCCCCATACAGTATCTGGACACTTAAACTTTACAATGTATTAATGGCATTGCAGTAGATAACACAAAAAACTTTACAAGCTGAATGTTTCATCAAAAGAAGTTCGGTTTTAAATGATAAAAAAAACCGAATAAACTTTTTGAAATAATGACAAAATAATGAGTCTTTCTTGTTGTCAAATGTTAGTTTAACACATCCATAGTTAATGTGAGTCAACTTCACCAGTGGTAACTCTGCTAGGACACGTGTGTGAACTTGAGGGGAACTGGCTTTATACATCCACTAACACATAAGCATTCAAATATGTTGTGGGGCTAATGGTAGATACTTTTAATGACACTGTATGGAGCTGACAACCAAACAATGTCATGTTGATGTCTAATGTTCTTTGTAGGATAATGATTGCATGAGGATCAAGATCTTGGGTGACTGCTATTACTGTGTATCAGGGCTGCCCGACCCACTCACTGACCACGCCAAGAACTGTGTGAAGATGGGGCTGGACATGTGTGAGGCCATCAAGTAAAAGACCAATCTGCCTTTCTCAAACACACTTCATCTTTCATTGCACGGCTCTCTGAAATACTTGATTCAGTAACACTTTCCAATAAGGTTCCATTTGTGATGGAATGTTAACCAGATCTTATGCTGTTTTGTCAAAGGTCTGATAAGTGAGACTAATGACTGGCTGACTGTATATTATCCATACATATTTTCAGTTTCTTCATTAGAAAAAACAAATTACAGCTGCTACAAGCTACCACTACTCTCTATGCCTCTGAAATAACCCTCGGACTCAAGAGGCTCAGATGTGTGATATTGTTGAAACCCACACATCCTCATTTTCACCTTCCGTCTCTCTCTCTCTCTCTCTCTCTCTCTCTCCGCCATCTGAAAATACAGCCCCTTTTCCAGTTCTCTTCACGATTTCACATCCATTCTTCAAAGCTGTCCTGCTCTTTTCTGAATGCCACACACATTCGCTCACCTCATCTGCTACAATCTTTCTCTTTCACACTGACACACACACAAATACATTTGAGGGGTAATTGAGGACTCTCCACTTTCTTATCGTATTCTCAGACAAGACATCGCTCAGACTGATCTGCTCTCAGAGACATAGATAGTTTGTGAAAGATACACACTGAAATGACCTACATGCTGGAGAAAACGTGGATAGATGGTCTCCCAACCTGGCCAAGTTTTTCAAGCTGTTCTGTTTTGCGGGTTTTGGAGGGCGGACTAGTATAACCATGCTTTTCACTAGCAGTAAATGCTGGTCTTAGCTGGTCTTTCAGCCAGGCTGGATTTTGGAAACTTTTCAGCTGGGCAGGCAGGGAAACCAACTACAGCCGTCCAGCTAAAAACCAGCAAATCACCATTGGCTATTTTAAGATGGATTTTCCAGCAGAGCTTTGTGGAAATACATCCACCCCTGCTGAAACACTGGTGGCTTCTAGCAAATGTTGTTTTTTGGATGCTGGTGTCCAGAATTAAATGCTTTTTAATTGGCTTAACTAGCAAGACTTCTGTTGATAAAACAAAACAAAACAAATAACGGCTTAAACCAACTTAAAGAGACAGTTCACCCAAAAATAAACATTCTCTCATTTACTCATCCTCATGTCATCCCAGATGTGTGAATTTCTTTCTTCTGCAGAACACAAAGATTTTTAGAACAAAATGTCAGCTCTGTAGGTCCATATAATGCAAGAGAATGATGACCAGAACTTTGAAGCTCCAAAAAACAAATAAAGGCAGCACAAAAGTAACAGAAGCCATAAATTAGGTATGGGTAATAAATAGTCCTTTTAAAAAGAATCACTTTCACGTTCACATTTTATTACATTTTTTTATTTTTTGCCAATTTACATTTTTTTGTGCATCTCACCACCTACTGGTTAGGGCTGTTTAAAGGTGGAGATTTACAACAAAAAAGGACTTAAATATGTATCTGTTTCTCACCCACACCTATCATAGTGCTTCAGAATACATTCATTTAAGCACTGGAGCCTTATGGATTACTTTATGCTGCATTTATGTGCATTTTGAAGCTTCAAATTTCTGGCCACCATTCACTTGCATAGTATGGCAAAAGGGTGAGTAAATGAGAGAATTTCCTTTTTGGATTAACTATTCCTTTAAACAGCTAAAAAGTGCCCATAATCCCTTTTAAAGCAAAATAATCTAAAGCTCTTTTAAGCTTTTTTTCCACCAGATATGGTCAACCAGCTTTGTCAGAAAGATTATGATGATTGAAAAGCACATTCAGTATAAACCAGCATGGAAGTTCATGTTGATCTAAGCTGGTCTACTCATCAGGGACATCCTAACATTCAAGATGGCTAGCAACACAGAAAGATAAAACCTAGATGCTTTTCCTGAACGGTCCCATTGAGGAACCGTGCCGTTTCAAAGCAATCTGGATTCCTTGACACGGTTATGGGTTTTTCAACCACAGTGCTGCGAAATCAAGATTAAAGTGGACTGACTGAGCAAGCATCTAATCATAAATCAGCACGTCACTAAAGCTGTACTATCATACTGTACTAACTCGTGCTCAAATGGAGATGCTACTGGAAGCATTATTCCCGTGCTCAAAACCGGTGGTGGAAAAGCGGCTTCTGTTTGATGAATGAATACATGCACAGACACCAGACACACTCCCTCAGAAACCAACACGTACCACCACAATCCTGGCACCTGCTGATATTTACTATAAATATTTCTGTTGTTAAGCAGAGTTACGTCAGTTGAATATGATGCTGTTTCAGGCTTTTTTGGGCTGTTTCAGAGAGAGAGACTGAAGTGTGTATGTGCTGTTAAAAAGTATTTTTATGAAGACTACACTGTAAGAAAACTTGCTTGTTATTTCAGGAAGGTGAGGGATGCCACCGGGGTCGACATTAACATGCGAGTCGGTGTGCACTCTGGGAATGTTCTCTGTGGTGTTATTGGCCTCCAGAAATGGCAATATGATGTTTGGTCACATGACGTCACCCTAGCCAATCACATGGAGGCAGGGGGTGTGCCTGGGTAAGATCAGCCTCAGGCACATGTCTTCTGCTTTTTCATATTTCAACATATTTGCTACAAGTGCTGTTATGGTTATAGAGTGTTCTTGACATTAATGGAAATGCTGTTGAGAGCACAATGAATGTGCTTTTGTGCTACTAATGAGTGTTTTGTTGAACACCACCCCACCCCACCCCACCCACATGCAATAGCGGATGTATTTGACTTTCTTTTTTATCTGCTGAACACAAACAAAACATTTTAGAAGAATATTTCTGCTCTGTAGGTCCATACAGTGCAAGTGAATAGGTGCCAAACTTTTGATGCTCCAAAATCCACATAAGGGCAACATAAAAGCAATCCAGACAACTCTGGTGGTTTAATCTATATCTTCTGAAGCGATATTGTGTGTGTGTGTGTGTGTGTGTGTGTGTGTGTGTGTGTGTGTGTGTGTGTGTGTGTGTGTGTGTGTGTGTGTGAGAAATAGATCAACATTTAACTAATATTTCCTTCACTTTCTACTTCCTCTGTTTTTAAAGATTCACATTCTTCATGCATATCGCCCCCTACTGGGCAGGGAGGAGAATTTATGATTAAAAAAAATGACTTAAATATTGATCTGTTTCTGAATCACACCTATCATTTCATGTCTAAACACATGGATTTAACCACTGGAGTCTTATGGATTACTTTTATTCTCCCTTTATGTGGATTTTGGATTGTCAAAAGTTTGGCACCCATTTACTTTCATTGTATTGGCCTACAGAGCTGAAATATTCTTCTGAAAATCATAATTTGTGTTCAGCAGAAGGAAGAAAGTCATACACTTCTGGGATGCCAGGAGGGTTAGTAAATCATGAGAGAATTTTCATTTTTCGGTGAACTATCCCTTTAACATCATTGTCTCTGTGGGCATTGTCAAATTTGTGAACTACTTGTGTCGTGCACCTGATTTTTATTGAAGTGGCTCTCATTTGCCAGCATGTAATAGTTGTGTGCTCCTCTTTAGGCGGGTTCACATTTCTTCTGTAACGCTGGAACATTTGCAAGGGGCATATAAAGTGGAGCCAGGGAGCGGACAGAGTCGAGACTGCTACCTGAAGGAGCATGGCATTGTTACGTATCTAGTCATCAACCCAAAGGTAAAGCATAACCTGTCAAATGAAACATTATATGAAGTCCAGTTTCCGCAAGTCCCGCAAGTTTCGGAAAATGTGAACTGTACATGCCCATGCAAAATGTAGTGTTGTGGGTGGTTACCAGGGCATTGCTAAGTATTTGCATGGATGTTCTGCATGGTTGCTAGTTGGTTCTACAGGCCCAAGTTAAAAGAGCCAACCCCCATGTCTCTTTGATATTCTGGTCCTTAGATTTGATTCTGGTTCTTCAATGTAAGTCTGTAGGATTGTTTCCATTTCAAATTGCTTAGAGAAGTCCTAGCACATCTTTCCTCAGCAAGCTACATAATTTGAAGTATCCTTCATGTCCATTGCACTAATGGTGCAGAGTTCTGTGCCAAAGTTTAAAATCTGAGTTAGGATAAGAAAAAATCCCTAACCCTACGTATAACCAATTATAATAGTGACGCTTGTCTTTGCAATGACCACCAGTCATTAACATAATTTCCAATTATTGTCCAGACAATTGGATTATTATTGTCCAATTGTATGTCAACATAAACACCAATCATATTCAAACAAACTCCAGATGTATGATAAATCACACAGCAATGCATCAAGCTTTGCGACTATAGCAGATAAATGACTTTGTCATTGCATTTAAGACACCTTCAGCACTACTTAGGATAATTAGACAATTTAGACTTTGTAATTAGGCTATTTTGACTTTGTGGTCATATTTGACAACCCTGAAAGAGTTTTTATCAAAATGCAAGTTCAATTTACTTCGGCAGTTTAGCATATTACAAGAATAACCCGGGCATCAGGAGCCAGAAGCTTCTGCAATGTTCATCCCTTCAGATGCGTGTGGGCTTTTCTGCCCACAGATATCATAATGCCTGGCACCATATTCAAATAACAACGCCTATTCTTTTATTTATCCACTCTGTTATTTACTTTTCTACAGTGCATTTGTTTTGCCCGAGGTAACAAATGCAGCAACTTTTTCTCATAAGAGACTAAAAAAATTGTATTTTCTGTTCGGTTTGAGCCTCTCTCCCCTCTTATCATAACAACCCACGGCTCGCCCACTCTTCCTCCTCACTCCCATTATGATGACAGTATTTGAGTTTGAAGGGCTTTTGCTTGTTTAATTTTCTTTTTTTTTTACTCGATTGTTCAGTAAATGTCTATTTGTGATGAAACTCAAGCACTTTCTGTTTTATTGCTTTATGTTTATGAGTCATGTAGGTATGAAGTAGATCTGAATTGTACTGATATGAGGAAACAATCAAATCTGTTATCATGCTGTATATTTTTGTATATAAACTCAACAAAGAAGGAACTGACCTTATTCAGGACACTGTTTTTAAAATATAATTTTGTAAAAATCCAAATAACATTACATATATTTATTATAAAGGGTTTAAACAATGTTTTCCATGCTTGTTCAACCATAAGCGTTTAATGAACATGCACCTGTGGAACAGTCATTGAGATACTAACAGCTTACAAACGGTAGGCAATTACGGTCACAGTTATAAAAACTTAGGACACTAATGAGACCTTTCTACTGACTCTGGAAAAACACCAAAAGAAAGATGCCCATCTGCGTGAAAATGCCTTAGGCATGCTGCATGGAGGCATGAGGACTGCAGATGTGGCCAGGGCAATAAATTGCAATGTCCGTACAGTGAGACGCCCAAGACAGCGCTACAGGGAGACAGGAAGGACAGCTGATTGTCCTCGCAGTGGCAGACCATGTGTAACAACACCTACACAAGATCGGTACATCCGAATATCACACCTGCAGGACAGGTATCGTAGGATGGTAACAACAACTGCCTGAGTTAAACCAGGAATGCACAATCCCTCCATCAGTGCTCAGATTGTCCGCAATAGGCTGAGAGAGGCTGGACTGAGGACTTGTAGGCCTGTTATAAAGCAGGTCCTTACCAGATATCACAGACAACAATGTCACCTATGGACACAAACCCACTTTTGCTGGACCTGACAGGACTGCCAAAAAGGGCTCTTCACTGATGAGTCTCGGTTTTGTCTCACCAGGGGTGATGGTCGGACTCGTGTTTATCATCGAAGGAATGAACGTTACACTGAGGCCTGTACTCTGGGGATCGATTTGGAAGAGGAGGGTCCATCATGGTCTGGGGCGGTGTGTCACAACATCATCAGACTGAGCTTGTTGTCATTGCAGGGAAGACATCCTCCTCCCTCATGTGGTATTTTCCTGCAGGCTTATCCTGACATGACACTCCAGCATGACAATGTCACCAGCTATACTGCTCATTCTGTTCATGATTTCCTGCAAGTCAAGAATGTCAGTGTTCTGCCATGGCCAGCGAAGAGCCAAGATCTCATTCCCATTGAGCACGTCTGGGACCTGTTGGATCGGAAGGTTAGGGCTAGGGCCATTCCCCCCAGAAATGTCCGGGAACTTGCAAGTGCCTTGGTGGAAGAATAGGGAAACATCTCACAGCAATAACTGGCAAATCTGATGTAGTCCATGAGGAGGAGATGCACTGCAGTACTGACTAGTACTTTTGATTTTTGCCCCCCCCATTTCTGTTAGTCACATGTCTGTGAAACTTGTTCAGTTTATGTCTTAGTTGTTTAATCATTATATGTTCACACAAATCTTTACACATGTTAAGATTGCTGAAAATAAAAGCAGTTGAAAGTGAGAGTAAATTTTATTTTTTGCTGAGTTACATGCTAATTAGCTGTGTTCCCAAACAAAACTCACATCTCTTATTTGAATCCTCACTTTTCATCACATATTTCTGTGTGGTCCCCTTGTCAAAAAATAAGAATATCCTAAACATGATGGAGGGCCAAATTGCTTAAAATTAAATAAATAAATTATTAAATACATGGATAATTAATTAAATGCATAATTAAATAAATAATTTAATAATTTAAAAATTATTAAATCAAGTGTGAATTAATTATTTACATTATTAAATAAATTATTAAATATGTAAACCTTTAAATAGTGAATTGATTCAATGCATCATTCAAACATTAAATTAATATTTAAATATGTATATTAATTAAATCAAATTGATTAAATACATTAAATCATAGAATCATTAAATGCATAGTTAATTAATTAAATGTATCATTGAATAAATGATTAAAGATTTAAAATAATCATTAAATAGGTGGTGAATTAATGAAATGCATCATTAAATCTGTACATAAAATCTCCCATTCATTCCAGAACTAGCTTTGAATCAGTTTCATTTAAACAATAGCTCTCTGCCTCCATTTAAGAGCTTGCTTTGGGATCTTTTTCATTTAATACTGACACGCCAATCAAAGCATCAATACTCCATTGAGATTGTCTCGTTGGCTAAGAATGTCAGTAGTCCAAAGTCATGAGAGCGAAACATGCAAAGTTTGATAAAGAACGAAGAAGAAACAGAGACAGAAGCTGTCAGTGTTTTGGTTAGCAACTTCATCTGCAAGAGTCATAGTGGCGTTGTGAGAAAAGAGTGCCTAAACTAACAAGAAGGTCCAAAGAAATTGACTTTAAAGGTGACAGCCACTGTCATTGAGTGCTAAAATGAAATATAAAGGGACATTTATATATTTAATGATTTATTCATTATTTTTACAATTTCAATATGTATTTAATGATATATTTAAATATGTATTTAATTTAGCATGTAATTAATTTATTATATGTATTTAATTATTTAACTATTTAAATATTTATTTAATGATGCATTTCAATGATTATGTATGTAATTATTTATTTAACTATTTAAATATTTATTTAATGATGCATTTCAATGATTAATTATGTATGTAATTATTTATCTATATAAATATTTTAATATTTATTTACTGATGCATTTAATTAATTAATAATATATTTAAATTATTTAAATATTTATTTAATGATGCATTTCATTAATTAACTATGTATTTAATTATTCATTTAAATATTTAAATATTTATTTAATTATTTAATTTTTAGTAATTTGGCCCTCCATAAAAAAAAAAAAATGATATTACTGAATAAACAAAAATTATGAGATGGGGGAAAAAACCCCAGAATATTTGGTGTCAGTTGGATCTTATTTGATTCTTAGGATCCTTTAAGAGGATTTTGATTCCACATATCCTAGAAATTCCATTATACAGAAGTTAATTCCAGTCCACTAATTTGATTCAACAAATGGTCTTCCAAGGGTGCTGATATTTTGTATTAGCAGACTGGAATGTTTCACTGTTTGTATGGTAAATGGTAAATGGTCTGCACTTATATAGCGCTTTTTTATTAACCTTAGAGGTTACCAAAGCTCTTTACACTGTGTCCCAGTCACCCATCCACACTCACATTCACACACCAATGTATGACTATGCTTGTCTTTTTTCGGGACATAGAATTCCAATCCTTGATCCTACTTTGGCTTGTTTTGGAAATATATTCTTTATTGGCAGGGCAAATAGAAACTAAATAGCTGGCCAAATTTTGTCTGAAACATCGGTAACTCTATAGTAACTTCTTGTTTAGAGAAATTTTCCATAAAAACACTGTTCTACACTGTTCGGCCAAAGACACAAAGCCACAGGTATTTAGTACATCAGTGATATCCAGTACAACAGCCCTCAGCAGTCTCATGTGATATTGCTTGATTAACAATCCTGTACACATTCCATTTTTAGCAAGGGTTCCATCTTGATCTGTGGGTTTCTAGGCTGCAATATCTTCAGTTCATAACACATATATTTAACCTCATACTGTATAATATGTTGTTACTCAGGTAGAAAAACCCCAGCTCCCCTCCCGGCTTCGTCCCACTCTGGATGGTGGCAAGATGAGGGCTTCTGTCCGCATGACGCAGTACCTGGAGTCATGGGGAGCGGCCAAGCCATTTGCTAACCTCCACCACCGAGACAGCATGACCAATGAGAATGGCAAGATCAACACACATGTGAGTGAACCACAGTATGACTTTCAGTGTGGTATTGTAATCTAGAATCTTTCTGATTTTTATGTGGGTCCATTTCTGTACAGGATGTGCCGTTGGGGCAGTATAGCTTTCAGCAAAACTCTGAAAGGTCTGTTTTGTACTTTGTCTTACTTTATATGATGATAATGAGCATAACTCCAAACTCAAGTGAATATGTTTTCAGAACATTCACACTGACCTCATCTGCATTTCTGAGGTTGCTTGAAGTCTCTGTCCTCTTCTTTTTTATCATATCCCCTCACCCCAACTTTCAGAACAAAGTCGCAGAAGAAAAGATTTGAAGAGGAGTTGAATGAAAGAATTATTCGCACCATTGATGGCATCAACTCACAGAAGTGAGCATCCATAATGTTATGCATCTTATCCATGTCGATGAACTCATGAATTCTCTGCAAGACAGCACAAGAAATAGCAACATTTCAGTTTAACAACGATTCATTTTTGGGAGTTTACACATTTAGTCATAAAGTGTAAAACACATAAATTAAGTGGACAGTATACGGTAGAGCTCTATAGTATAACAAAGGGATCAGACAATTATTCTGAGGCGTATAATAATGTATTTTAGCAGCATTTTCTCCATTGTTGTAACAGAATAAACTTTTATAATTGACAGTCTTCATGAAAACCAGCATTTAATTGTTATACATGATTTTATCTATGCTTTCCACCAGACAGTGGCTAAAATCTGAGGACATTCAGAGAATATCTCTATTCTTTCACAACAAGACCCTGGAAAAAGAGGTACAGTCAACCTTCTAATGTGATATGTGTCATTGCATCACAAATATATGTTTAATTGTGCAGAGGAAAATATGCCTTCACAAAGACATACAAAAAATGAATGAGCTGAAGTATTTCATTGTTCACTCTGAATATTCAGGCTTTCTTTTCTTTTCTCTAACAGTACAGAGCCACAACTCTGCCGGCCTTCAAGTACTACGTCACCTGTGCTTGTCTCATTTTCTTCTGCATTTTCATAGTGCAGGTTTTAGTCTTGCCAAAGTGAGTATAATCACTGTGACCTCTTCCTAGTGTCTCGTTTTCTTTCACGATGCAATTACGCACCGCCATTGTGTTCCACAGCACTTAGACCAAGTGGCACATAATAATATTACAACATCTGCGCAACTGAGAGAAAATGAGTGCAACAGTAAAGATTTAAATGATAGGAACGTCAATGCATGCCTAAAAAAAGACAGCCCTGAACAGACAGCTATAGATTTTTTTTTTTTTTAATCAGAGGCCAATTTGTTTGGAAATAATGTCTCTCTTTCTATGAATTCAGACAGAAAAATCTATGCACTAATTTGCTACTCATGTTGACTGAGAACACATTCACAAGAGCTGAGAATGCACAGCAATATTTTCTATTTTGTATTAAGCATAATCTCACTTCCTGATATTTATTTTCTTTCACATTTCTAATGAAGTATTGGCTAAATAAGACTAAATGTTATGTCTGCTAAATGTTTAGGGTAAAACATTTATACTAAATATTTATGCTACTCAAGTGTGAATCTCATTAAAACATATCCAGGTCACACCCCCAAAATCAGTAGAAAAGAAATGGAATTTATAGATAGATAGATAGATAGATAGATAGATAGATAGATAGGAGGGTGGAGGATTTGGGTCTCAAGAGGAGGAACTGGAAGAGGAGCAGGCGGAGCCACAGAAGGATCGTGTATTTGACACTCTAGTGGTGGAGCCATTGAAGGCGGAGTAATGGGAGGCGGAGCCGTGGAAGGCTTGAGGGGCGGAGTCATGGAAGGCAGAGTCATGGAATGAGGAGCCAGGAAAGGTGGATCCAAAAGTGGATGGAAGGACGAGGCCACGGGCATCGGTCCTGGGACGGTCGAGGCCACAGGCATGGGCACTGGCTCGTTAACCATGGCAGGCATGAGCGCTGGCTCGTTAACCGTGGCAGGCATGGGCACTGGCTCGTTAACCGTGGCAGGCATGGGCACTGGCTCGTTAACCGGCACTGGCTCGTTAACCGTGGCAGGCATGGGCACTGGCTCGTTAACCGTGGCAGGCATAGGCACTGTCTCATTAACCGTGGCAAGCATAGGCACTGGCTTGTTAACAATGGAAGATTGGGCGCAAGGAGCTGTGGAAGGCTTGGAGCGAGAAGCCTTGGAAGGCTTGGAGCGAGAAGCCATGGAAGGCTTGGAGCGAGAAGCCATGGAAGGCTTGGATCGAGAAGCCTTGGAAGGCTTGGAGCGAGAAGCCGTGGAAGGCTTGGAGCAGTTGTCCAAAACCTCCTTTTCCACAGTGAAGGGTGAGCCACAGAGTTCCAGAGCCACCTCCGCGTAGTCGGCCAGCAGTACACTATTCAGACCAGCTATGAAGAAAATCAACAGAGAGCGGTATTCATTGTGCACTAAATTCGGCAGTTGGAGAAACACATGGACATGATCCTTAACTGGATGATCCCCTTGCTTGAGGAGGAGAATTCTCACAGCCGGTAGATACTGTACATTTAATGAGGTCAGTTATTCTGTCACGTGATTATCAGGAGAGAAGAGAAGGGAAGCGGAGGATCTATCAGCAGACTTTTAATGAAGACGTTGAAAACCCTGACAAAAATCAAACAGATGAAACAACACTAAATAACCAACTAATACAACTAAGAACTGACCAGGATGGAATAAAACTAGAGGGTATTTATACAAATGGGAGTTGATGAGGGAATGGAGAACAGGTGAAGGAGACGAGGAACAGATGGCAGTGATGAGGGAAGTGTATTATGGGAAATGTAGTTCGGGGAGAACTGAAGACAGAGGGAAAAAAACCATATCAAAATAAGAGTCCTTGGAACAGAATGTTGAATAACTGTGACAATATATATAATTAAATTTTTATTTGTTTATCCCCTTTTTTCTCCCAAATTCTCTTTTATTCACGCAGTTATAACGTTTTGAATGGCTCATTGTAATTTTTATTTTTTTAATGTTCAAGCTTAAATTGTGGGAGTGTGTGTGTGTGTGTGTACTGCTGTCTACATAACAAATTGCCTCTTGAAGAAAAAGAAGAATAAAATAAATAAATAATACAAAATATGTGAATTTCACAATGCATTAGAATCTTAATGATCCTAAAAATAGGTTTAATTTTCATGAAGCAAATATCCGTTTGAATATGGAGTGAAATGTGACCTGGACATGTTCTTGACAGGTTTCATAAGATTCACCTTCAAATACAAAAAAAAGCCATTAAATTCTAGTTTGTACTCTTTCAAACATGCAGTGTATCATCAGAGTTCTTATTTCTGTATGTGGCATTGCATCAGTTCCTATGGCTATACGAGCTTTAAACACATAGGTAATCAGCCATTATGATGCCATCGTATGCTCTAGCATTTGTTGTATGATCTCGTGTTTTTTTTTTTTTTTTTTGTCCCTCTATGTTTGTGATTGTTTTGACGGTTAATATGTATGGTGTTGTTGTGTTTATGTTTTTCTACGCACCGACGGTGGAAACAAATTTCCTCTTTGAGGACAATAAAATTATCTATCTATCTATTTCTTCTTTTTTATGTGCAGAGAATGCATGTGGAAAATCTACAAAGATTGAACAAACTACTCATGTGTGATGCACACAAAAGCAAGCAAAAGCAACCATTCATGAATGATACTTAAAGTGCATGTGTTTTTGGGCCTGGGTAGCTCAGCAATTAATGATGCTGAGTACCACACCTCCAGTGCTGAGTGACTCCAGCCAGGTCTCCAAAGCAACCAAATTGGCCCTCTTGCTAGGGAGGGTAGAGTCACATGGGGTAACCTCCTCATGGTCACGATTAGTGGTCTTCGCGCTCAATGGGGTGCATGATAAGTTGCCTCCTGAGGCAACTGAGACTTGTCCTCTCCCACCCGGATTGATGTGCGTAACCTGGCCACCACGGGGACCTACTAAGAAGTGAGAATTGGGCTTTCCAAATTGGGAGAAAAGGGGATTTAAAAAAAAGTGCATGTTCTTTTGAGTATCACTGATGATTAGAGATTTTGTCTTTTACAGCACCACCGTCCTTGGAGTATCATTTGGAATGGCCTTTCTGCTGCTAGCCTTGATCCTCTGTGTTTGTTTTGCTGGTCACATAATGGTAAGTGGAGCTTAGAAATAACTATAAACTAGCTTTCTTTGAGTTAGGGAGAGTCTCAACCAAGTTACTCTGTTCCAAACCTAGTGAGCTGCCCCGCTGTCCACTGTCCACAAACACAGCTGCCTTTTAAAGGTAGCATCCTAACGGAAATGGAATCTTATAAGTGGCTATGTGACTATGTCAATAGAGTTTGACCAGATCCTATTTGGCAGAGACTAGCCATTTCTATTTAAATTAATGTGAGAAATTAGAATGCCCAACCAAGAACCTCTCGCACCCAATGGTCAACAGATGTAGAAAGGAAATCCCGCCTTACTGGTAAAAGAGCCAATCACCTTTCAGATACAGACTTTGCCTGTCAATCATCTCGAAAATGCACTTGCTCATTAGCTTTACAATTTACATCATCATGTTGCTAAGCTAAAGGACCTATACTGTAATATGCATAAAATACATAGCACACAAAAATTAGGTAAATATTACCTTTGTAATTGAATCAGGCTTTTTGCATGCAATGGATTCACACTATGATGCCTTGGATTTTGGCTAAAACAAGGTATTTTCGGAGGCAGCATAATTATGTGTTATTTAAATAATAAATCATATACCCTTTGGAACAGGCTTTGCTTGAGAATGTCTTTAATGCCTTACAATACTGCCTACAGAGGCAGCTCACTAGGTTTTGTAACAGAGCGAGTGAATGTAGCACACTGGATATGTCTCATTTAATCTATTCATATGCAGACATGTCATATGCATTTCTTCGCCTGGAGGAAATAACTTTGTGTATTGAAATGACATTTAATAAGTTGGAGACCCTCATCTTGTTAGAGAAAATGCCATATCGAGAGGAAATACACCATATCACTGCAAGATTGAAATTTGTTTGCTTTAGCCTGAGGAACAACAGCTCTTTGAGTGTTGGCTGTAATCAAATTATGAGCTTCTTTGGACCTGTGGAATTTAAATGGCTTTTGTAAATGTCACCTGTACGCTTCTCAATTTTCTTTCTCCCCCTCTCTGTCTCTCTTAGTATATTACTATAGATTCTGTGAGGGTAAAACTTCTTATTCAACATTCAAGGTGCTGTAGATTCATGCTTACATTTGAGACAGGGGTGCCAGAACCTACACCTCAACTGAACTTCAGCTGACATAAAAATATGTACACTTCCTGTGCACGCATTAATAGTAGTTTAGCATGGGAATTGACTGATAAGGAGTGACTTCTAGCCACTTTGAATTATTTTTTCCTGTTCTTGATAGATAATTATGATCAGAAAGATGGCTTTTTCAAGTACTCTTTAAGGTCAGGCTTTAGCAATTGCAAACAAGTAACGGGCGCTTAAGAAACCCAATTCGTAAAGCTTAGAAATCACTTTTTAAATCAATGCTTCAGGACGTGAATTCACCAGAAGATATCACCAGCCATTGACAGTTCAAATGCTTTAACAGGCCAAAACTTTTACCAAAACAATTGATTCATTTGACTCAAAGCTCCAATACCTTTTACAATGTCCTTCGATGCCTCAAACAGTATCACATCAATGAAACTTTAATCTCACCCAGGGTAACGAAAAAATAAACCCATGTTATAACATAAAATGACGTAATTAATATATAACTATAATGCCCAATAACTTTTAAATGTTCATTAATAAAACCCCCAAACAGTCCCCATAACCTGCACTGATGTACCTCATTAATTATGCCATGACAACATCAATAGCAAGTCCTCAGTCATTAACAACAACAGATGTTAAAGTACATTTCTGATAAGGACTATAATTCAATGTAGTTTTAGCATCTGATATTCATTTAAGTAGGTAAACGTGCCATTTTCCCCTTTGCACCAGGATAAGTAAAACTAAATGCAGAAGTCTGATCGATCCATCTACAAAACTGATCTACAAAAGCCCAGGAATGAATGAATGACAGTGGATGAGGGCATGTCACTGCCATTCTATGTTGTTTCTAGATGCGTGTTGAACCATAAGTAGATGAAGTAGATGTAACTATGTAAGTAGTTATAACTTGCATGATATGACTTATATGATAGTCGTAGAATTACCATATACTGTTCACACAATGTTATCAAGCTTATGAAGTAAAACCTATGTGGGTTTCGTGTTATTCTTCTTTCAAGAGGGAAATTTTACTTAATTCACAGTAAGACAAGATAGAGTCATGAAGTCAGCAGCAATAGACAAAGTAGGATAATGAATAATATTGCATTGTATCCTATTATTGGCGATGAGGAAATAACTTTAACCTTTAACTCTTCATGTCACACAGTGTCGAATGCAAGATGCTGTTTTAAAAAAGGTATAAAACACAGGGCATTTTGTGCTTGTGTAACGTTGTTGAATGCAGACACAAACAATACAACGACTGTCAAACAATTTAATAGACACATAAAAAAAGAGCATCCCATACACAAGCAGTCGAACCAATACAGTGTTCCAGAAGTATCCGAAACTGAAGAAAGCTGCTTCATCAAATGTATGCATGAACTCTGCAGTGATAAGTGTATAGCCAGTCTCTGTGCACTGTGTAGGTAATGTGCTTAATTGTCTTAAAATATATATATATATATATATTTGCAAAAATATTCCAATATACTTAATATTCATTGTTATTTTTATTATGGTGATTTAGGGGGAAAATGAGACCTGGATATGTTTTTTGAGATTCATACACTACAGGCAACTTCAGCTGTATTGAAAGTCTTCTGTTTTTTTATGTCAAGACAATGCAAAGCATGCACTTAAAGTGTTTGTATACCACTCACCCAGCAGCTCAACTTGCATTGTCCCATATCTGTTTTTTAATGGAGCCCCAGTTTCCGTTGAAGACACAGTATTAATAATGATAAAAAAGGGGCCACACTGAATTGCTGAGACCTTGGTCTCCACACTAGCGTAACAACCTTCTTGTTTCTTTTTTGTGTCTGAAAAATATAAGCTTGAGTGATGACACTTTTTACTGGGTTGTTTGTGATACATTTTTCCCACTGGATGGTAGTAAACTCACAGGTCTCTGGGCAATTGATATGACAGGATATGTTTACAAAGCTCTGTGGCACTCTTGTTTTGTGTGTCATTTATAGTACGCCACTCTCACAACCAGCTGTCAGTGTCATGAGTGTCTAGAGCTATGTGGAATTTAGTGCAGAGCATTTTTCAGCTTGTTTCCTATTTCTCTGATGTGAGAGTTCACATGGTTTTCCGTTTGGCCCACAGTTTCATAAATATGAAAGAAAGCGCTATGGTTGCCTCATAAAAGTGCTATGTTTAAAATACTGGAAGACGTTTTTTGTCTAGGTGACATAACTAACAGATGATTCACTGGTGAGAGGGTTTTTAGAGTTGTTTGTTTAGCTCCTCTACCTCTTCTACTCCTAATTAAAGTGTGAGGTTCAAGGTCAAGGTTGAGTGTTACACTGCAGTTCCAGTAATACTCATCATGACAATGCAAAATAACAGTTTAGCCACTGAGTAAAGAGAAGGCAACACGGCCTCAGCAGAGTGTAATGCATATTACATTAGTGCTGCATTCAGAATTGTAGTCTCTTAAAGGCCATAAAGATTTGTCGCACATAAAATCACACTAGAATTTACTCTTTTTTTTTTTTTTGTTCTTACATTGTGTTCTTCTGTGTAAGCATGACACGCCAAGAAATAATCTTTGTATCTTCCATGTAAATCTAAGCTGTGTTAAGCAGCCATGGGTAACATGAAAGTCATTGACTTGGTTACTATTTCTGTGGCACTGAGCTTGGTAGATATGGCCACAGTGAAATCTCATTAGCCCAGAATCCAAGCTAATGTTGTAGGTTAAAAAAAAAACTTGCCAATAGAGCGCAACAGTCTGCTTCCAGTAGTAAAAATTCCATAAAATATTTCCTTGGTGTAATTGATTTTTAATGATAACCAGGGCTGGACTGGCAATCTGGCATACCAGGCATTTTTCCAGTGGGCCAACGCACTTTGGCCAGCTGGAGAACCAAACGGGCTGGTGGTGCATCCGCGAAACGTGCCGAATGGGCCACGATAAGCAAAAATGAGCCACAGTTTTATGCAGAACGGACCACAAAACGGTACTGCTATATGCAGAAAAGGACAGCAAGTTTTCCAGTGTATGTATTACTTGAGGAAACTTTGCTGTTTTGTCACCTTTATGAAAATGTTCTACTCTTGTTTTATTTAATCAGTTTTAACCTTTACTTTGATTTGCTGGTATGGTAACCTTAAAGTTAGGAATAAGAGCAAATTGAGCAGCATTTTGAAAATGTGTATTAAGATAGTTGTCTCTGAACTTACAAATCTGACCCAATTGTATGTGACTAGAGCTAGTCCTCTCTGACTCAAGTCATCCTTTGTCCAAGGACTTTTGGTTGCATCCCTCTGTTCAGAGATACAAACTTCCACAGTGCAAGACCAATAGATACAAATACTCTTTTATTCCAGCTGTTACGCTTACATAAATTATTTATTGTAAATGTGTGTATTTACTGCTGTCTATGTCACATATTGCCTCTTGAGTAAAATAAAGCTTGAACTTGAACTTCATGGAATTGTAGTTCATTCCCTCATGAAAGACTTTACGTACACAGTCTTGTATCTTTTGTCTTTTGTCCAATTTTCAAATACCTTTTGCGGCATAACAGTGGTAGGAAAAATCAATACCTGGAAGATAGATCCCATAGATGTTGTGTATATAATATTGAGAAGGGGCCCAAGCACCAAACCCTGAGGTACCCCCATGTTTAGTTGATGTGGCTTATAGACTGCTCGCATTCAAGATACTCTAAAGCTTAAACATCAACTTCATGGGACTGTAGTTCATTCCCTCATGAAAGACTTTATGTACACAGTCTTGTATCTTTTGTCTTTTGTCCAATTTTCAAAAACCTTTTTGCTTCAAATCAAAGTTTGATTAATCTCAGAGCTGTTTGGTTTGGTCATGGCTTAGAATGCTTTTATAAAGGCTTTTATGAAATCCATATGGAAAAGAAATGAATGGGAAACTAATCTGAAATCAACAAAAAAATACTAGATCCAAGAATGCTGAACAAATGGGCAGTCATTGTTGTGCTCTATAGTTAACACACAGTAGTTTACGTTTATATGATTAAGAATACTGTAATTACTGCAAATAATAATAGATTTGAAAAAGAAGAGTTACCATTGAGATAAATCAATCAAGATTAAGTTTGAACTTAACCTTTAACCTCGTTGTCCAAGTCAGAAAGTCTCTTCTAAAGTGGGTGCTGGCAGTGTTACAGGAGGCGAGTAATCCTCCACAATCGACACCCACTTTTAAAACACCCACTTTTTACAAACAAGTCCATTCCTAATCGATAGAATGAAGTCCGAAAATCCTGCAAAATGGAATATAAATACTGTTTTATATTGACTTGAACTTAAAGTTGATATCAGGGCACATATGCCCCCTCTTTTTATTGGCATTGCATTCACTCCATTTGAAGTTATATTTATTAAAGTGTCTATTATGGAGCACAGTCATAACCTTGGGAATTTGTTATAGAAGCAAATATGCTAATGACAGTGGTGGGAGTCTAAGCTTGTTTTTTAATTTTTTCTTGTTGCCGTAGCAATGGGGCAAAGCAGCTTCCTGCACTATGCCGTGGCTCCCCGGCTCCTCTAAAGTCATCACCAACAAGCCCTGGATACGACTTGCACTTACCATGGCAACCACTGCACTTGTACTGGTCATGGCTGTGTTCAACATGGTAAGCATTACTACTGTCTAATACTGGTCCTATCAACTAGATTGGACTGCATTTGAAATGACCATGATTTATTTTATTCACTCTTGGTTCAAAATGTTCATCATGACCATTCATGAGCGTGTTCAATAAGAAAAGGTTCCGTGCTTTCATCACGGGTACTTTGGTTATGGTAATGTCAACACGGTGAACAGTCTTATTGGCTTTATGGCTCAGTATTTCAAGGAAATCTTGAGTAATAATGGTAATATTAAAAGCCTTGCTCTTGCTTTGCCTCTTAATCCTCTTCAACCTGAGTTGCCTGTATTTGTATAAACAATGTTAACTCACCCTATAATCCCTTAAAGTTCACCCAAAAAGGACAATTCTGTCATCATCTACTCACCCTCATGTTGCCCAAATTCATATGTTTCATTCTTCTGTGAAACACACAAGGAATGAATTAGCATAATGTCAAAAATCTACTTTTCCATAGAACAAAAGTAGATCCATGCCACCACTGTTGGTTTGTCAGGCTGGAACGGAAGGTAGATCATAATGTTGTTGGCATAACAGTGTTAGGAAAATCCATGTACCTGGAAGATCCCATAGATGTTACCGAACCCTGAACTACCCCTGTTTTTAGTTAATGTGGCTTAGACACTGCTCACATTTAATATACTCTAAAGCAGGGGTTCCCAAACTTTTCTGTCAGCCAAACCCCTTTGACCTAAATGTTTTACTTGAAGGACCCCCTGATATTTTAAGTGACATTAACCTTTTGAAATTATACAGTATTTATATTTTAATGAACCTTTCTATTGTTCTTTTGTATATTTTATTTCATTAAATTCACCATTGGCATTTCTATCCCATTCTCAATCAGAGATTGCACTACAGTCACAATAGTAAAAATATATATTTTTTAAATTGTATGCAATCTCCACACTCTCTCATGTACCCCCTGGAGTTCCCTCACGAACCTCCATGGTTCCCGAACCCCCGTTTGGGAAACACTGCTCTAAAGCATCGGCCTATGACTGATGGGTTTTAGTCTGCTGTAGAGTCTGCACCTGTCCCCCGCAAGCATTTTTCCACTTCAATATGTCCCCATATGGGACGTCTTTATTTCTGCTAAATGGGATAGTTGTCAACCCTACCTTTGAGTGTCCACTTTTGAAATCTGACAGATAGTTGCTTAGCCAGTTGTTCTGATATGTGCAAAAACATAAGGTGCAGTGCACAGTTAAAGGAGGAGGAGGGTTAGAAACTGCACGTTTTGCTGGTACGCATGTATCATTGACATGCCGGATTTGAATGTGTAGAAGTATGAACAACAGGATCTAAAATTTGGCTTGGGATTGCAGGTATTTCTCACAATTTCAGTCATTCCCGCAAGTTCCATGTTTATAATGCAGTTAACTCCCGCACACATTTATTCACTTTAATGTGTAGTTTAGATTAACAATTAATAAACAAATCCAGAAATCAAAAACTTTGTCTTACCATCATACTCATTCCAGTAACTGTTCCAAGTAAATCAGTGCTTCAGTGTCTCTCTCTCTCTCTCTCTCTCTCTCTCTCTCTCTCTCTCTCTCTCTCTCTCTCTCTCTCGCTCTCTCTCTTTCATGATTCATATTTGGCAGCTTATTGGATGCTTGTTGAGTTTAGACTGAACACATGCAGTGAGCAAAGGAAGTGCTTTCCTGCATTTTTGTTGAACTTAAAGCTTAAACCTGTTAATTCGACACACAAATGGTGTTATACTGTACCACGTCTTTGCAAGCAAGTGATGCTATGAAACTGCCACTCCTTTTTATAACCTAAAGAAGCTGTATATTGCAAGTGTGTTGCTAGTTTTTCCACATCACATCACGCCGCTCACTCATAATGCAGCACTTTTAACAAGAAATGCAGTAATAGCAAAAATGCTTTATGTAAGTTTATCTTCATCATACTTATAAACATCTGTTTCTCTCATCTCCATCACTCTAGAGCTGCATCTGACGTAGGCTATGGCGGTTCTTTTCTTTGCCATGAGAATCAGACAATTTAAATAATTTAAGTATGTACCGGTATTAATATACATATATAATAATTACTTAAAATTAATAAACATTAATAATACACTCACCTAAAGGATTATTAGGAACACCTGTTCAATTTCTCATTAATGCAATTATCTAATCCACCAATCACATGGCAGTTGCTTCAATGCATTTAGGGGTGTGGTCCTGGTCAAGACAATCTCCTGAACTCCAAACTGAATGTCAGAATAGGAAAGAAAGGTGATTTAAGCAATTTTGAGCGTGGCATGGTTGTTGGTGCCAGACGGGCCGGTCTGAGTATTTCACAATCTGCTCAGTTACTGGGATTTTCACGCACAACCATTTCTAGGGTTTACAAAGAATGGTGTGAAAAGGAAAAACATCCAGTATGCGGCAGTCCTGTGGGCGAAAATGCCTTGTTGATGCTAGAGGTCAGAGGAGAATGGGCCGACTGATTCAAGCTGATAGAAGAGCAACTTTGCCTGAAATAACCACTCGTTACAACCGAGGTATGCAGCAAAGCATTTGTGAAGCCACAACACGCACAACCTTGAGGCGGATGGGCTACAACAGCAGAAGACCCCACCGGGTACCACTCATCTCCACTACAAATAGGAACAAGAGGCTACAATTTGCAAGAGCTCACCAAAATTGGACAGTTGAAGACTGGAAAAATGTTGCCTGGTCTGATGAGTCTCGATTTCTGTTGAGACATTCAGATGGTAGAGTCAGAATTTGGTGTAAACAGAATGAGAACATGGATCCATCATGCCTTGTTACCACTGTGCAGGCTGGTGGTGGTGGTGTAATGGTGTGGGGGATGTTTTCTTGGCACACTTTAGGCCCCTTAGTGCCAATTGGGCATCGTTTAAATGCCACAGCCTACCTGAGCATTGTTTCTGACCATGTCCATCCCTTTATGGCCACCATGTACCCATCCTCTGATGGCTACTTCCAGCAGGATAATGCACCATGTCACAAAGCTTGAATCATTTCAAATTGGTTTCTTGAACATGACAATGAGTTCTCTGTACTAAAATGGCCCCCACAGTCACCAGATCTCAAACCAATAGAGCATCTTTGGGATGTGGTGGAACAGGAGCTTCGTGCCCTGGATGTGCATCCCACAAATCTCCATCAACTGCAAGACGCTATCCTATCAATATGGGCCAACATTTCTAAAGAATGCTTTCAGCACCTTGTTGAATCAATGCCACGTAGAATTAAGGCAGTTCTGAAGGTGAAAGGGGGTCAAACACAGTGTTAGTATGGTGTTCCTAATAATCTTTTAGGTGAGTGTATATGTACATAGTATTTTTTTAAATCACCTTATTATCTTTAATATAGGCATATTATTAACTATTCAGTGTACATCATAACTGATTTATCAGTAAGGTCCTTTATCAGGATTTCATCTGTTAACATTTTCAGTGCATTTTATCATCTTCAAACGGACACATTTAATATAACTGGTAGAGAACACTGAGTTTTGACTTTTGCTCTTAAAGGGATAGTTGATCCAAAATGAAACTTCTGTCATCACTAACTAACCTTCATGATGTTGTAAAACTGTATGATTTTTTTGTGGAACTCAAATGGAGATGTTTGGCAGAATGTTACCATTAACTACCATGGTATGGCGAAACGATGCAGTGTAAGTGAATAGTGACTGGGACTAACATTCTGCCTAGCATCTCCTCGGAAGTGAGAAATGAATACAGTTAATACAATACATTTAAATGAACAAATTAATGAACGTTACATTTATATAGCATTTTTCTGACACTGCACTCAAAGCACTTAAATGTAAGTGAGTACATGATTGTATTACATCTTGCTGGGGAAAAAAGTGACTGACAAGAAGGCCCATAATATAGGCTATATAATTTGAGAAAAATAGTACATCTAAATAAAAGCAAGGTAAATTGATAAAAGTGAGATTTAAGTAAGATTATTGTAAATACAATTATGTTTTAGTATTACAAGAGAATTTATTCTGCCAAATATAGCAATTGTGGTCATTTTCTCTGCTTTTATCTGTTTGCACTACATTGACATTATATAGCACGTGCAGCTATTAATATATATACAGTATATACAGGGTTGGGAGGTTACTTTTGAAATATATTCCACTACAGAATACAGAATACATGCTGTAAAATATCATTTGTAATGTATAGCGTTAGATTACTCAAGGTCAGTAATGTAATCTAAATACTTTGGATTATTTCTTCAGCACTGGTAGATTTTTTTTTCACTTGTTTTGACTATAAAAACTCTGTCAGTACAGTAAGACAAAATACATGTTAAAAATACATTCTCTGAAAAACCTAAATATCTTATGCAGTGTTGTTTCTAAAACAAGATCAGTTTGGTTTTAGATATTTTTACAGTTACTTATATTTTGTATTTTAAATACGTAATCCCGTTACATGTATTCCGTTACTCCCCAACCCTGTATATACTGTATATATATATATTATTTTTATTTTTATTTATTTTTTAATGTGTGGAATTTTACACTTGCATGAATTTCTAGGAAACATTAATTACACAATGCAACAGATGTGTGTTGCTAATAGTAAGAGGGTCTTTCTGTTGTAATACTCTAGATGTGTTTTTCTCCATCTGTTGGGTGTTTAGTTCTTCTTAGGCAATGAGAAGCTGGGAACAACAACCCCACTGAACATTTCCAACAGCAGCATGAATGGTCCATATGGTCAAACCACACACTCTCCAAACAAGTTCTGCTTGCCAGTAAGTTGCAGAGAATCTCACGCTTTTAGCATGTAAATAATTGGAAATTTGCTTCTCAGAAAATGTGCAGAGAACTCATTAACATTTTATTGACGGATCTGCATGAACATGCATTCTAAATCCTCTGTTTAGATGTGGTTTTAAAATAGAATAAGGCCTTCATATCTCTGACAAGACGATTAGTTTAAGTCACAAGTAAAACCAGATTTTCAGACTTCCGTATTTCTTTAGAATAAGCCACATTTTACTTGTGTGATTATGTATAACCACGCTTTATTGGCGTTCAACAGAACTTGACGATTCACAGATGAATACTGGAAAATAAAGTTACACATGAAGATCAATGTACTTATAGAGATAACAAGATTGTGCACAAAAGCGTCAGTATGTTTTCCTAGAATTCATCACTGGTCACAAAACAAGCCTCCATATTCTGATAAAATATAGTCTTTTTCAAGGAATTGTTATTTTACCACCACATGCTATTTATGAATGTAAGAGGTCTGTTCAGTCTCAGGGACTTTTTGTAGTGTTGTGTAATGAAATTCCAGGTTCATAGTTAGTTCATAATTCTCAACAGTGACCGCCCATTTTTCAGTTGCCTTTATTGGTTCAGAACATATTTTTCCTATTCATATTCACCATGAGGGACTCAAACAAATTAAATGAATTAAGCAAACCAGCTACAAGATTAAGCAAAATATTATTAAAAACTTTGATTTGAAGTAAAAAAAAAAAAATTATTAAGTGATTGAACTTCTCGTCCCACTATGCATTGCAAAAGACATAGAAATAAAAAACAATTGCATAGTATAAACTATTGATTATTGATTGACACAGTAGTTTAAAATATGATATATATTTAAGCTTATTTCAGAATATTCAGATATATACATAGTTTGACAGTGTAGAGAGATACTTCATTGTTATTTGTTATTTCTGTTTCCATGGTAACAGTGACTCCTCTGATTGGAAGATCTCTCTTTTGGATTATAGGTAGTGAAGTTCTTTACAGGGAATTTGGCGGATAACGTCACCACGTAACTGGTCTACATATTTTGCTAAATTAATTTTACGTGGTTCGTTGTACATGTTCCTGCAGTTTCCTGGTGAAATGAACACTAGAGTTGCTACAACAGCAATGACACAAATCAAAAGTAAAAGGGCAGATTAACCGTTCAAAAACACGTACTTTTAACGGTTGCAAAACCAACCTCATTTGTAAACTTGTTGGAGCTTGATCTAATTGTGCGGTAGCTCAACTGATAGCATTGCACTTGTGATTCAAAGGACCAGAGTACGAGTCAACACATGAGCCGAGAGGGTCATAGAAGCAGCACAAAAGGATGTGGTTTCTTCAGCCTCACCTTTGCCACACTTTTTATGACATTACTGGTTAGGTTTAGGGTTAGGAGGTAGGTTTAGTTGATTTAAAACTCAATAGATCATTAACCTTATAAATCTATCAGTTTTCATCTCACATTGACTTTTTGTGACATTATTGGTTAGGTTTAGGTTGAATGTTTTGGGAAGAGAGGTAGGTTTTGTTGATTTAAAGCTCAGTAGATGATTAACTTTAAAAACCTCATATGTTTGTGTTCAAATGTAACTCTCTTTTAGTGCCACACAGTGGTCATTTCTTCTGCTGGAACTGCTGTGATACGTGTAATGAACAACGTAATATAATTTAGCAAAAATGTTGCCACAGTAAGTTCCTGGTTATTTCATGAGGTCAGGATCGTCTTGAAAGATTTCATCTTTTTTGTTATAAAAAAATCTCTATGGGGAAAATTATTATAATTATTATTTTTTTCACTTACAGAACTGTTGCATTTTGTCGTACCTGTAGTATTTACAGTACATTGTGATTGGCCCTGATGAAAGTATAGACGTATTTGATTGGCTGTCTCTTCCCTGGCAGTACTTCATCTACAGCTGCATTCTGGGATTGATCTCATGCTCTGTGTTCCTGAGGATAAACTATGAGCTGAAGATGATCATCATGCTTGCTGCAGTTGTGGGTTATAATATCATCATTCTCCAGACCCATGCCTCCATACTGGATGATTACAGCACATTCCTCTACAGAACACAGCAGCTGGACCGGTATTAGACTCCACATCCTGTACATAATGAATGTAAAAATGAACTTGATATGGCACATAGGTGAGATTACGTATTTTATGGGCAATATTTACAGAAGGTATCAAAAGACATCTTTCAATATCTCGTGGGATTGACAGGTGCTGAGATGAGAAGCTTTGTGTGGACTTAACTGGATTCATCTGAAAACAGTTTTTTTATTAAATTAATTTCTGTCACATTTCATCCTTCTCTGTTGTATTTCTCTTATTTAATATTCTTTTACTTATCATTTTACACAGGTAACATAGAGATAGTGGTTTTTCTAAATGGAGTAAAATTAAAGGGTTAACTCACCCACAAAATTATGTTAGAATTTACTCACCCTCAAGTTGTTCCAAACCTTAATGACTTTCTTTCTTCTGTGGAACACTAAAGGAGAGGTTTATGCTGCTCTTTTCCATACAATGTGAATGATGATTTACAAGCTCCCAAAATAACAAAAAAGCAAGTAATAAAAGTAGTCCATCCAATTGTGTTATAAGCCATACAATAGCTTTGGTTGATGAGCAGATCAAAATTTAGTCTTTATTTGCTGACAATCTTCCCCTTTACCCATACCACACTGACATTATCAACCTGGATAAGGTTAGACTGCCACAGCGTTGCTGAAAATCTCATATTATAGTCTACCTTCAGCAAAACACATTTTATGTCTCTGCTGTTTGTCTTCTATGATTTATATTTCTGTCTCTTTGTTTTCAGGCCAGGTGTTCTTAAAGATTTGAAGACCATGGGCTCTGTGTCATTGTTCATTTTCTTCATCACGTTGCTTGTGCTGGCGAGGCAGGTGGGTGGCAATCTGTTTACCACAGGTTTCATAGTTCTAGTTGTGGGTTGAGTCAGTTGGAGGTTCATCTAAAGAGTTCCATATGAGTTGAAAAGAAACAACACAGGATACAAAAATTATTTGGGGGTTTTTATTCTGATGGCTTTTTATAAAAAATGAAAAACAGTGGTCAGTGGCGGAAATAAATACAATTCAGAAACTGAAATATGGTTCAACGAAATACAACAAATGAAATATGGTAGAGGCTAATGTCAAAAGAAAATACAAACAGAGCATGAGCCCACCCATATGCTTATATCATTTACAGAATTGTATGCATTTAAAGCTACACTATGTAACTTGTTTTTGTAAAAAATAAACAATAAAATGTTATTAATTAGAGAGAACAACATAAATCCATCTTCCAAACCATATATTTTCACTTTGATAAGCCTATAATAATGGATTTATATTTTGCATACATACGTCATTCACCCATGCGTGTTGACATCATATAAGATGCGGCTACATGTTACACTTATTCACTAAATTAGAAAACACTGGGCTATAACTCATTAAATAAGATATGATTAATACTAAATTGACATACCCAGTCATTGCATGTATGCCAAAACATGGTCAAACTCCAGATATGCATCCATATGCAGCCCTCAAAAATAACCCACAACAAGCACTCAACATACAACTCTTCTGAACACATATTTAATGCAATTTATGAGCATTTTGTGGAAAATGTTATATTTACCCAAAGAATTATCAACTGATGATCAAAACTGGGAGCTCTCTTGCACAATGTCTGCTTTCACATCTCTAACAGCACACATGTGTGTAACACAGTGGGTGTCACAAAACTCTTAAAGAGGCCATGTCCAATTTATGACCAGAGTTAAATTACATGACATTTCTCCACTTGACTACACATCAGAATAAAATAAGGCTCAATTTCAGGTGAAGATGTTGTAAGCATTTTAAAAGAATACAGGTAGGGGTGGGCAATATAAATGAAATGTTATATCACAATATGAATAATTTATATCACAATAATTATATATATCACAATATAGTATTTATTTTCTGTAATACAAATAAAACCGGTTGAATATTAAATAACCATACTGTAATGCCTATTTTTGGAAAATCTAGTCAGTCAAATAAATACTTTTTAAATGAAAACTACTTCCTCTTATATCATCTTCTCTTTATTTATAACATGACAAACAAAGTACAAAAATTAAATAAACACTCAGTTTTAAATCAACCTTACCATAATACTCAATTTCACATTATGTCACATTTCAGTTTGTTATATTGTTGGCCAGTTTTATTATAAACTTTCTCAAGAAACTGAAGATCTTTTCAAATCAAAAGAAAATATTACATAATTATGGTAAAAAGTACACAACGAAAATAAAACATCTTGCAGAAAATACATTTAAAATATGTTTTTAAACACTTAATGTGGAGCGCATCTTTTGACTATTAATTCATCATTAAGTAATTGTTGTAATTAACACATGAATTTGCAGTAATAATGCAGTAATTAAGCATGTATTAATGCATATTAGTGCACCCGTATTGGGTGAAAGTTCACAATACATGGCTTTGGCTCATTGTGGTAATTAACACATTCATTAACACTATTAGTTCATATAATAAGTTGTTAGGGAATTAATCCATGATGACACATTTAATTAATAACAATTTATATTTGACTTATTATTACGCTTTATTAGTTGCTGATGTGGCAATCATTAATGAATGCTTGGTTAATAATGAGTCATACATTAACTCAATATTATCTGTGCATTAGTTAAGCATGAATTAATGCATATTAATACACCTGTATTTAGGGCTGGACTGGTAATCTGGCATACCAGGCATTTTTCTGGTGGGCCGATCAGGGGTGGAATGGCCATCGGGAGAAACGTGCGGGCCGGTGGGTTGGCCACAAAACGTGCTGAATGGGCCGCGATAAGCTAAAATGAGCCGTTGCGTTATGCTGAACGGACCACAAAACAGTGCTGCGATATGCTGAAAAGGACAGTGAACAACACCTTCCCCCAACAACTTTTGGCCCACCAACTTTTTGGCTCAACAACCCCCCCCCCCACCCCCCCCCACCTATGCTCAACAACATTTGGGCCAGTTGCCATGTAAAATCCTGGGCCGATTTCTCTTCCCAGTCTAGCCCTGCCTGTATTGTAAAGTGTTACCTGTGATCCAGAATATTCCTTTAATTCATTAATTCCATTGTGTCATTTGTGATAAACAGGATTTTAGTCCTTAACTGTAATTTTTTAAGCTGTATATTTATACTCTTTGCTTTATTTTCTATGCTCAACAAATGTTTTCCCAATTACTTTAGTAAATGCTTTATTTATTATCAGCTTTCATCAATCTCTGGCAGTCCCGTCCCTGATAACATAAGCTTCCCAGCAACACAATGCATTTAATAAATACCATTGTAAGAAATAATTTCACCACAACACAATATAAAGAGTGTCTTTTACCATCTCTGCAGGTCTGCTGTAGATCAGATTTCATTTTTTTAATGTGTGCTCTTGATTCTGTTGCCAGGGAGTACTGGTCTTTAATAGATCTGTTTGATGAAATCTGCATTTGAAATGTGCATTTTGGCAGATGCAATCATATGAAATGCATTGTTTGTGCTGATCAGGTGATAGGTAATCAAAATATATAAAAAATACATTACGAAAGAGACAACAAGCAGAACAAAATTGGTTGAGATTAACTCTCAGTGCATACTTGATTCCTTTCAAGGTGCCAATTCCACTGATTCAAAAAATCTTTTCAGTGATGAATGTGTGCACAAACACAGAGCTGCCACAGAGAAAACTGAAACCATTTTTCATAATAGCAGCCCTTTGTTCAAGTAAAATCTATAAATATATATGAACTGTCCTTGTGTGCATTTCATTCTGCTTTCTTTGTCGTCTTGAAAGCCACATAAGGTGATCAGATGTGTACCATCTCTTTACTTCTTTGTCCTCTTGTAACAGAATGAATATTACTGTAGGTTAGACTTCCTCTGGAGGAACAAGTTTAAGAAGGAGTGCGAGGAGATTGAGACCATGGAGAACCTCAACCGGGTGCTTCTGGAGAACGTTTTACCTGCCCATGTGGCTGAACATTTCCTGGCTCGTAACTGGAAGAATGAGGTGAGCCTAAACCTGAATTGATAGTCAGAACTGAGACATACTAAAGGTCTTCAATACAAATAATGCTAACACTTTACAGTTATTATTGTGTACATTAACATCAGATAACTTCAGGGCTGGGTAGTAACAAATGTACAAATTAGATGACAAAAATCGAGTACTTGTAATTGGATTACATTACATTTTGTAATGTAATGTTATTACGTTTTAATGGATGTACTTGATTACGTCTTGATTACATTATTAATCAACCAATGGCAATAACAAGTGCGTAATTAACTTGACTTTTAGGTGTGTAAATATTTGTTGGAACGATACAATTACAATTCTTTACCTGACGATTATGATACGTTGTAAAATCAGACATCCAATTATGATTCGATTATTTTGGAACAATTCATAAATATTTTTTTAAATATGCAGAAAACATGTATTTAGTTAAATTCAAATAACTTTATTTAGATAATTACAAATTCGAAGTTATATCTAGTAACTAATATCCCTAATATTTAATTACCCTGGACATCTTTATCTATGTAAGATTCTGGATCCTGATATGAAGGTTTGTGTGTATATTTTCATTGTGTCCACACAATATCTTAAGGAATCCTGGGCAAAAGATCTAAGAGTAAAGCTCTCTGAAGACACTTGGACCAAAGCCCATCAGTGACTAAAACATGCTCCATCAATTCAAGATTTGTGGTCAATACAATATAATGTTCGACATAGGATACATTTTTATTAAACCAAATTGCATTCTATTTACACAGCTGTATCACCACTTTGTGTTAAATGTAAATAGATTAAAAAAAAAGATATTTTCTTTTACTGTCATAGTGTGGATGGGGGATGAGGGCTTTATTGTGATTTATTTGTCTGTTCTGTAATATTAATATGAAAATTCTTTAAATAATATATGCAATGTATATTGATATAGATAGACAGACAGGCAGACAGACACATATGCATTTAGCACCAAGGAGGTTTGGCTTTTACTGTATGCGTGGCTGCAAAATAAACAGAAAAATAACGTACACGTCATTTACTTAGCAAGAGTCACATCGCTAAATTCTGTTTGATTTTATGTTTACTAATATTCAATAAAAGTAGTTAATTTGGTAAAAAAGATATTTTAATAATCCAAAAGAAATCAGTTTAGATTACCTTAAAGTACGATCTAAAAAAGTATGCTACTGATTACAAGTTGTGTAATTTGTCATCAGTACCGGATTACATTTCAGAAGTAATCTACCCAGCACTGGTTTATGCAATAGTTAAAATTAATTAACCATTTTTACAGCATTTCAAATCTTGGGTAATGTTAATTTTTACAAATACTAAAACATGTTTACATTAAAAGTTGTATATGTTAACATTAATGTAAATGTAACGTAACCAACTTGAACAATGAACAATAGTATTTTGATAAATTCACTATAACCAAGAATAATTAATGCTCTGAAAAAACTGTTAATTGTTAGTTCATACCTAATGCATTAACTTCTGTTAATAAATATAAGCTTATTGTAAAGAAAACATATAGGCCTGAATGATGAAACTGCATGAATGGCTGGATATATTTGTTGTCCTCTACATCACCATGAATATTTTTGTGCTGTTATTTTTGACAGGACCTTTACCATCAGTCATACGATCTGGTGTGTGTTATGTTCGCCTCCATCCCAGACTTCAAGGAATTTTATACCGAATCAGATGTTAATAAAGAGGGGTTGGAGTGTCTCAGACTCCTCAATGAGATTATTGCAGATTTTGATGAGGTATGAAATCAAAATTTTGTAGATGTTGAATTTAGTTTTATAAATATTGTGCAAAGCTACTTAAAGCAATCTGTCTATCTGTCTGTCTGTCAGTCTGTCCATATGTTCGTCCGTACGTCCAATGTCAAACTACATCAGACTTGTAAACTTCCGACTAAGCTTCAAACAGTTTCATCAAAGTTGAAACTGTCTTATTGAGCTTTATTTTTCTTGTTGATTCATATTGAAGGCTACATCTATCATTGATGCTATGCTCATTTCTGTCCCAAAACTTTGTCTGTAAATTCTCAATAATACTGTTGTTTGTGACAGTTGCTGTCAAAACCCAAATTCAGCGGAGTGGAGAAGATCAAAACTATCGGCAGCACATACATGGCTGCCACAGGGCTGAATCTCACCCCAGGTCCAGAGTACACACAGGTAACAGTTTGAGCTTTTCCATCTCCTCCTAAATTATTATTCTCATAATTATTATACTGGATTGATTGCACGATCACATTAGCCCTTTTGTGGGACTTGCCTGTGGTGTATTAAGCCTGATTTGTGGTTCAAATGTTTCATTATTGCTGAATGCAATAATTTTCTGAATAAAGTTTTGAAATGCAATAAAGGTGTTTTAAAAGATACATGTATTTCACACAGTACAAGACAAACTCTGTGTCTGCATTGCTAGCAATTTGCCTGTTTCAGTCATCTTTTTTACTTTTTTGTGCTGTCTGATGAAAAGATGAATATAATTTGAATTTCTTTTCATCACGGATATATGAGACACATGACCGTGTCAGCTGGCTAGCAAAAAGAAAACACACAAAATTATTTACTGCCCTCAAATGGTCCCTCATTGTTTTTTCCTCCCAGTAGAATCTTAACATACTATTTTCTTCATGAATCTGAACGCTGCTCTTTTCCATACAGAAACAGTTCATATTGACCACTAATGATAATGGTGATAATAATGCTCTACTCTGTGTTTTTAGACAGACAGACAGACAGACAGACAATGTCAAGAGAACCTCATTCAATTCCTTTACAATATACACACATTCACTCTTTATCTTAAGACTGATTCGCTGAAAACTTCTCTTAATGTTTTCACATTCACAATTATGAATCACGTACTGTACATGACACATTTTAAATTCAAAACGGCGAATTTCGCCAAATGGAGAATATTTTGCACCCTTGGAAATTAATGTTGGTCGGTACAACATTTCAGTCATAAAACAGTGGTCAAATATCACATGTTTAGAAAGATACTTACATCTCACTTCACACAAACATTCTTAACCTGAACTGCTTGCTGATGCCCAGCGCTCCACGAGGTTCCCACTTAGCTTCTTAAATTGAAGTCCCGCCTTCATCGATTTGATTGGCTCATATGACATTGACGAGCAGTACAGCAGAACAGCAACAAGGAGATCAATTACTGGGGTGGGACAATCTGGCCATATCTGATTATTGGTGGGGACTTGTCCCCTTCAAAGTATATTGTGGTTATGGCCTTGGTTGAAAGAGTTATAGGGCATAGTCAATTATGGGATTTTGAACCAGTGAAATTATCATGTCCTGTTGTTATGTTCCTCAGGACCATGATCGGCAGTATATGCACATTGGAACAATGTTGGAATTTGCATTTGCTTTGGTTGGGAAGCTTGATGTCATCAACAAACATTCCTTTAATGACTTCAAGCTGCGAGTGGGTAAGTGGGGTCAATACATGCTTACACACCTCACACCTCAGTAACAGAAGTCACTTTCCACGAATAGGGTACACTTTGGTGTCCCATGACTATTTTTTATCCTCATGCCATCCGAGATGTGTGTGACTTTCTTTCATCTGCTGAACACAAATTAAGATTTTTAGAAGAATATTTCCACCCTGTAGGTCCTCACAATGCAAGTGAGAGGTGACCAGAACTCAGAAGGTCCAAAAAGGACAGAAAGGCATCATAAAGACTCCAGTGGTTTAATCCATGTCTTCAGAAGCAATATGATAGGTGTGGGTGAGAAACAGATCAATATTTATGTCCTTTTTACTATAAATCGCCAACTTTGACTAGCCCCGACCAGTAGGTGGCTGAATGTGATAGATTTACTGTAAAAAAAATTACTTGGATATTGATCTTTTTATCACCCACACCTATCATATTGCTTCTGAAGATATAGATTTAACCACTGGAGTATTATGGATTACTTTTATGCTTCAATTATGTGCTTTTCAGACTTTCTGAGTTCTAGTTGCCATTCACTTGCATTATATGGACCTACAGAGCTGAAATATTCTTCTAAACACTTTTGTTTGTGTTCAGCAGAAGATAGAAAGTCACACACATCTGGGATGGTATGAGGGTTAATAAATGATGAGAGAATTTTCATTTTTGGGTGAACTATCTCTTTAAACTATTATTATAACATAACATTTACCTAGTTACATAAAATGAATCATGACATTAAACAAAATTTAGGTAATATAATAATATCTAGGTAATATAAAATGTATATTTAGATGTGTTACACGTTTTGCACACAAAATATCACTGCATACGTTTCCCCCATTACTAAATTGTTTTTACGTCCTTAAATTGTGATACACAAGAAATACCATAATTTTAACTCTTTGTATATCATGGTGGGAAGATAAGAAATGTAAATAATATCATTCCATTTTCTCAATTTGTATACAAATTGTAATTTTGACCACATTTGTCAAACTTAACCATTTAACCCTATTACCAAAGTTAAAGGTACACGCTTTAATTTTTTTCCACATAATATAAAAACATTTTACTCCTAAAGAAATTAATTGTAATTTTGAAATATATGTATATGTATCTTGTCCACTAACATGAGATGAGAACTCCAGTCAAATCAGTAACCTTATTAAAGCTGTTTTATTCTACATGGAGAGGGTCCGCTCGTGGGGGCTGCAATTTTTGCATCACATGACCATCTGAATATTACTCGCTTAGTCTCAGTAACCGTATTGTTATTGGACACTTTCACTCCTGGATTAAAATAATCATGGCTGATTGTGAATAGTGAATTTCTACAGTGGCATCTGTAACTGAAAACTGCTGATTTTGAATGATGCAGCATCCACATCACGAGGTGTCAGAGTGCACCTTTAATGTATGGACAAAAAAGTTAAAACAAATATCATTCATTAATCTTTGGGAAAAGAAGTTTTCCAATAATTAAAAATATTTGGTCCCAAAGAGTGTTGGGTAAGTTACTCAAAACGTAATCCACTACAAATTACTTCTACAAAATTGTAATCAGATTTCTTTACTGGTTAGTTAATTGAAAAGTAATCACATTACTAATTACTTTACTTTAAAATTACTTTCAAAAACAGTTACACATAGAATAGTTTTCCTCTCAACGAATTCAAAATATCTGTCACACTTCAATATAAATATATATCTAATGTCTATATTTTTCCCATCCATTGATGCACACCACACCATACATTTCTCCCTTACAATGACTCATTAGTGGGTGCACAGCCATCAGCTCTCACAAAAACACAAATGGACAAACAGTTGAACATAATAATGTTTTAAATGTATTCTACCTTGAATAATTATGTGCAGCATAAGTAAGCACTTGTGATCTCTTTGAAAATGAATAGTAAATTGTTTGACACCCTGAGGTTACCCTTTGTTTTTTTAAAGAGTTTCTGGCCCTATTTGTAAGCTATTGGTGAAAAATGTCAGTAATGTTTGCTATAACTAATTGCTGAGAAATGTCTCAATTGGTGATTCAGACAGACAGATGATATCACACATTCAGGAAGTTTCAAATATTTCCGTTCTCTCTCCTCAGGAATAAACCATGGTCCAGTAATTGCAGGCGTAATCGGAGCACAGAAACCGCAATATGACATCTGGGGGAACACTGTAAATGTGGCCAGTAGAATGGAGAGCACTGGGGTGCTTGGGAAAATACAGGTATATATCCTTGTTCTGACCTACTCTGTCTGTCATTGGTATGCCTTTTAAATTATTGATGAGTTTTTGGGAGTCTATCAGTGCGGCGCACATATAATTATTTCTTCCCCAGGTCACTGATGAGTCGAGTCGGATCTTACAGATGTTGGGGTACATATGTTCCTGTCGGGGGATCATCAACGTAAAGGGCAAAGGAGATCTTAAAACCTTCTTTGTTCACACTGAGCTGACCAGATCCTTATCACAGGGGAATGTAATGCCTTGAATCTCAGTGTCAAAAAGACATACATCAAGTCAAATAATCGTTGACAAGATAACAATTAAATACATGTACAGTTCAATATATATATATATATATATAGTATAACGGCCTAACATTGGCCTCATATACAGTAATGAAGCTCTACAGCATTCTGTTTGCACCACATAAATCAGATTATTTGCATTGCTTTATAAGTAATGGATGGCTCGAGCCTGTGTGTAACCAGACTTGTAACTGTGTGTTGCCCAATTCATAATTTAAAATGGCTAAAGTTTTGTAAAATAAAGAACAATTACCAAAGGTGACCATGTTTTGATGCTATCATTTTGTTTTACATAAAAATGTATATATAAATGTGAAAGTTTCTGTTAATGAATCAGTGATAGGCTTCACATTGAATGTGTTTGTAATGAAGACTCAGGCAGGTTGGGATCCATAAGCAGTTTAATGATAAACACTCAGTAGTCGTACAGGCAATGGTCAAGCACAGGTAAACAGGTATGTAGAGGCAGGCAGAATCAGAGTAAGAGCAGGCAGAAGATCGGGGCAGGCAGCAAACAATCGATAAACTAGAACTGGCAATAGTAATACAGGGCAGGTGGCAAACAAACGAAGTACTGAGACGAAGCTGGGCTGATACACGATAGACAGAACAGGAAACAGGATAAACACTTGGAATTGTAGCCGGAGCAAAACAAGACTTCGCAATGAAGGAGTAAACAGACATGATTTAAATAGGGAAGAGACAACATGGAACAGCTGTAGCATAATCAGACCTAGGTATGTGGGCTTATGGGAAATGCAGTCTTTACGGTCAATACTCCGGTGAATCCGATCTCCGGTGGCTGAAGGGGGAGGTGCCTTCACCGGTGTTCGTGATAGTGTTAAAACCATTTTTATAACAAAATTTCATTTTTGTAAAAACATATAAACTTTTTCATATCTAGAGTAAATCTGTTGGGTGACGCACATGAAACCTGTCAGTCCAGGTCATTTTTCACCCCAAAAGTAAGGTCTATAAAGTCTATATTTATGTCCATTATGTTATTTGCATTGTGTCACTATTTTCATTACTTTCAAGCACATTTTACCTTAAAATTCTCATTCCTGTAATGCAAAAAAATGATAATAATACTGTATATAATGGTATCTCTATGATAATTAAATAAATCCTTGTATTGCAGTAATATCGTAAAACTGTACTGCATTGTAGCAGTGAAAATTACAAATAAATGTAAAATTACAACATTACAATAATAAGATTTGGGGAAAATGTGCTTAATTGTCAAGAAAATAATATCACAATGCTAAAAGTCTAAATGTCTTAGAAAAGGAATCATTGTCTTTAAGTAAAATAAAATGTATTGATTTTTCTTTCTTTTGGATACAGAGTGAAATAAGACCTTGTTCTTGATTGGTTTTGTTCGATTAACCCTGTAAAATCCAAATAAATTCAAATGTTTATATTATAGGGATGTCAATAAATTAAAAGGCTTAATCTAATTATTTAAATGAGAAGCTGATTAATTAATAAAAATCAATCACAATTAATAACATAAATATTCACTGAAAAAGCCTGCTGACCGGAAATGATGATTTATAGTTAAAAAAAAGACTCAAATCTGTATGTTTGTCATGAATGTCTAGGACTGCAGAGAAGGGTTTGATCTGGAGGTGGGGTCTGTCGATCACACTCGTTCCCGTGGGTCGGCATTGCTTACGTGTAGATTGCATCACTCTATTACTAATATTCTAGTAACCATATTCTTTTTTGGCAGAAACCAAAGTTTTACTGCAATTAACCATGGTGTTAGTACAGTAATATTGTGGTAATATATTAACCATAGGTTAAAGGTTAAGGTTAGGTTTAGGGGTAGGGATTAATACAAACACAATGAATAAACACACTGCTGTGATGTAATACTGTGTTAGTATTTAGACATGGGTGCAAATAATATCTGCCACTATTTGCACTGGGGTGTAAATAGCATATATCATTATTTGCACCAGTGTGCAAATAGCATCTGCCAATGAAATATCTCTCATAATTTACTCACCCTCATGTCATTACAGATGTGTGTGACTTTATTTCTTCTACACAAATGAAGATTTTTAGAAGAATATCCCAATTCTGTAGATCCATACAAAACAAGTGAATGGTGACCAAAATTTGTAAGCTCCCAAAGCACATAAAGGCAGCATAAAAGTAATCAATTCGACACCAGTGGTTTAATCAATGTCTTCTGAAGATAAATGAAAGTTGTGGGTGACAACAGAACAAAATGAAACTCCTTTATCACTAAAAACATGACATGAGGGTGAGTAAATGATGAGAGAATTTTCATTTTTGGATGAACTCTCCCTTTAATGTGATGAACTACACCTGGAACAAACTGGTTAAAAGTGATAGCATTAAATGCCTAAGAAAGGTAAAGTTCCAAGAAAAGGTCTAGCATCATTTGTTTGAAAATGCCACTTGGTTTGATATAAAAAAATAAATAAATAATGGATTGAAATTAATTCAGTTTAAGTGTGGTTTATGTGTCCAAAAACTTGTGGGAGTGACTGGAATGAATAGTACTACCGCTATAAATTCTGTCCAAAAACACGTGGTAGTACCATAATACCATATCCAAATAACCATTTGTGGCAGGGCGGAGGGCGGGGCCAGGTCGTGATCCTACACACCCGGTCCCGTATTAGGCTAATCAAGCCTCCTGAGAGGGATAAAGGTTGACTGCAGAGGATCGTGTGGGAGAGAGAGATAGTTTACGGACATGTCCGTCATGTGTGTGTTTGTCTTTTAAGTTTATCATTAAAACTATTATTTATATTATCAAGCCGGTTCTCGCCCCCTCCTTTAAATTGATCCCTTTACACTGGTGCCGAAGCCCGGGAAGGAGGAGGGATGCCCGTCGTGGAGTCCTCGACACTGCCGTCCACCCAGGGAAGTGCCGCTGCCATCCACCGAGGGAAGGAGTAGACTGACCGCCCAGACGCGGTGAACAGCCTCCGTCCGCGAGGTGAGTGGGGACTGGACAGCCCGACCACCTGGAGCGATAGAGCCGCTGCACAGGGGGGAGGAGAGCCCTGCCATCCCCCAGAAACGCGGAGGGTCGATGGAAGACCGCCGTCCGCGAGGGGAGGAGGGAAGTGTGGCTCCTGGAGGCAGTGGTGGCTCAGTGGTTGAGGCTCAGGGTTACTGACCAGAAGGTCGGGGGTTCAAGCCCCAGCACCACCAAGATGCCACTGTTGGGCCCTTGAGCAAGGCCCTTAACTCCAGGTTGCTCCGGGGGGATTGTCCCTGAAATAAGTGCACTGTAAGTCGCTTTGGATAAAAGCGTCTGCCAAATGCATAAATGTAAATGTAAGTGTCTCCCCGACCGCCTGGAGCGGTAGGGCCAGCTTTTTTAAACTGTCCACTGTGCTCTTACCTTGGGGTTGCTGTTGAAATACTGCATTTCTTGGGGATATGTCCTACTTAGTGTTACACAACTGAATACAGACAGAGTGCAAAAAAGGCCTGGACTTCGCTTCTTACAGTACATCCATTCAAAAAGTGACTGACGACAAAATCTTACACAAAGAGTACAATGTAGCGTCTGCGGCTGCAAGGAAACCATGCAATCCTTAAAAGTCTCTTATCAATATGGTTTCTCATGCTGGAATGCAATTTAGTTTGAAAGGAAAGTGCGTATGAACTCTCAAGTTTGTCAAAGTTAAAAAGAAATGGTCTGTAGTAAGTCCCATTCATCATGAAGTATCTCTTTAAGCAGTGACTTGCATGCTGAATATGTTAGCTTTGACCTATATTTGAAGCGAGAAGGGTCTGGCTGCAAACCTCCACTCTCATGCTGCATCCAATCAACTCGGAATGTCGGATTTTCCAACATCCTACTGGGAAAAGAGCAATGGAATGCCACTTGAAGTTGTAATTTCAACTTGGAAAGTCATGCGGAAACTCCAATTTCGCCGATATGCAGGTGCGTGATGTCAAACAATCATGTAGGCACCTAGGAAGATATACAAAATAAGTGATAAACATTCACTTGTATTAAAAAATATAGATAAATAAACATTACATGATACTAAAGCGTGTTTAACAAATGTAAGCAGAGTAGCAGGTCTTCAAAACATGGTAAATTATACTCTATTTTGATATTCGTACACCTGTAACACAAATGCTAATGTAGCAAGTCTTGCTAATGTAGCTTAGGCCGCTAAAAGGAAAGTGTGACTATAGTATGGCACACAATTACCAAAGACTAAAGACTACGCCACCCTGGGAATTTCACACAGGGAACTAAAGTATCAGTTCACCAGAAGGACACGCAGGTTGAATTCACTCCATGAAAGGTCAGAGACATGAGTAACTTTACAAAAATATACATCTTTATTGACACAAGAAGATTTAAGACAAAACTTTAAAATGGAAAAAAGGCCTTAGCCAAGGTGCCACTGGAGTTTATAACCACAACAATTAAACAAACTGGGGCTTACCAGCAGGGGCGGTATACCAGAGATTATATCACACCTATAATAGAGAATCACGGCAGTCATAAGTGCACACACACACACACACACACACACACACACACTCACACCTAAATCAGGATTTCAGTGACGAGCACATCACACAGTCAGAAGCACCACCACCATTATGAGAGAATATAGCCGGCCTTCCTGCTTTTGGCAACCAAGTCCTGTGAAGACATGGAATAAACACATTAATGTTCTAAAAGCTTAACACTCCACAGCATTGGCACAAATTGGCTGAAATCACAGCGATATATCAAAAGGCACAGATTCATAAAAAAAACATTAAACAAAGATAAACTACCATGAAAATACCACATGAAAACAGTGTCACCACTCCTTATAAAAGTGGTTATGTAAAGCTCAATTCACAATAACAATTAAACAAAAGAAACACATTACAATGAAGCTTGGCCCTGATCCCCACCACAATCAAGGGCTACAGCATTGCTCTGGCATTAAATCACCACATAAACAGCATTAGCCGGAGCATTCCCAAGCTAACACGCAGAACACTGTTCAAAATGACATAACCATACACAAATCTACATATCAACAAAACTCAGGCAAACCAAGGACAATACGAAAAATAAAACCATAAACAAAATGGAAACAGAAAAATAAAGAAAATGATACAAAACACAAGACAGGCAATAACATCCATCCATCCATCCATCCATCGTCAACCGCTTATCCTGTGTACAGGGTCGCAGGGGGCTGGAGCCTATCCCAGCTAACATTGGGCAGAGGCAATAACATAGCAAAACAAAAAAAGAACAGCAGTGTAATCCCAGTGTTATCGCTGGTGACGTAATTGTGCCATTGACAATGACACACGTCCTTCGAGACGGATCCTTCCCCTTTTCTATCATAAGGGTCACAGCTAATTGGCTTACAACCCCAATACGTTTATTAGGGAAGACTTCCCCACTACACAATGTTGCAGATTGTTTATGAATTTGTTTTTTAGGAGATGTCTCTGGTGACAGTCAAACACCTGCAAGAGGTGAAGCATTGCAATTTTGTTCCTTAAACGTCATCTTCCTAGCATGTGGCAATGGGATGCATTTGTGGTTGAAGATTTGAGATCTTAGCACCCCCAGATCATCACAGATCCTCCACCTGGTCATCTAATGGTTAGACAGAGACCTGGAGAGGCCTCCATCCCTGCCCCCAGCGCACACTGGCCATTGATACTGGCCATTGAGTTACTCCACGTCATTGCGCGGGTGCTTGAGGAGTTCGGCCTTGAGTGGTCGCCTCCTGTCGAGCCAGAAAATTCTCATCTGAATCAATGTTTCCTGCAGACCGTCCACCATCAAAAGACCGTGGTTGAGGTCGTTTCCCATTCCGTGCACAGAGAGAATGAATGTAACAGCTGTTATTTTCACAAAATGCAGAAGATGGTGGCCTCCGGCCTATCTGCACATGTAACATTTGAATTGAGTTCTGTTCATAATGATCACATACAAACAATTCTCTCTCTTATGTTTGCACGCTCATAAACCATACCTTAGTGTACTTATTAACTTTGGCTCAAGCCATTCTTGAGAATTTGCTTTGCTTCCCCATTTCACACATTGTGCACAACTGCTTCCCAATGGTGAGTGGTGTGCTATCATAATTAGTGTAAAATATAATGCACTATTCTGTTATGTGAATGCGTGGTGGGTGCTCATGTGCATGTCAGATTAGGCTTTATTTTCTGACAGTGAATCATCACGTTCTGATTCGTTCAGTCAGTATGTCAGTGGTAGAGTACAAAATCGCCAGGGTGGCATTCGATTGCTACTAATATTGAGCCTGTAGCAATGCCTCAGCATGTAGAGTGTATGCCATCCCCTCTCCCTGCAAGCAAAATATGTCCCAGCCGTTTGAACAGCGGAGTGGACATGTTGTCGTGCCAGGGGCCGATGGCAGGTGACTTCATCCTCAGCAGAAGTTGACTTAATTTCCTCCACAGAGACAGCCCACTGCCCTCTTTGGTACTCCATGTCCCATTCCCAGCTGGGAGTGGACACTTTGGCCCACAAGTGGCTGACGACAAGCAAATGTGTGTTTCCCCTGATATGTCTCCTCCATGCTGTCATCAGCAAAGTCTGAGAGTACAAGGAAGCGGTTCTGTTGGTTGTGCTGAAATGGCCCAACCAACCACGGTTTCCAGAAATGATGGAGATATTAGGCAGCCATCCATGGGAAATACCCCTGAGGGGAGGGATCTGCTCTCTCAAGCTCAGGGTATGGCTTGGCATCCCCAGCTGGAGCTGTGGAACCTACACATATGGCCACTGAATGGAGTGCAACGGACCAGCCAGAATTGTCTCAGTCTATAAAAAAACAACATTTAGCATCCTAGAGAGCCTTCTATGAGATGCCACTATGCACTAAAATGGTGTGTATTTGCGGATTGGTGCTCTTTACAAAGCAAAGACCCAGTGAATTGCCTCATAACGGAGATCCTTACGTTCCTTCAAGAGCGGTTGGACGAAGGGTCTTACTCCGTCCATGCTTAAGGGTTATGTAGCAACCATCTGGCCATTTCATGCCCCAGAGGCATGTTCCTCTATAGGCAGACAAAATCTAGTTCCTTAAGGGAGTGAGGTGTTTAATACAACCTCGCTCTGCTGCGGTTAAAAAATGGGACTAGAAATTTGGTCCTGAGAGCACTCACGAGCCCCCTGTTCGAACCTTTGGAATCCGTTGAGTTACGTGTGCTCTTTTTAAAGACAGCACTGCAGTTGGCTCTGGCATCAGTCAAACGGGTTAGCAATATACAGGCGCTGTCAGTTGACAGTTCATGTCTGGAATTCAGGTCCCGGGTTTTCAAAAGCCATCATCAAATACAAAAAAGGCTTTGTGCCTACGGTGCTTTCCACACCCTTAAGGGCTCAGATAGTACACCAACAAGCTTTCTCTTCTCCATCGTTTAATTTGGATGAGGACCAGATACTGCATTTATTATGCACTATGCCTTTTAAAACGAACCGCTCTGCCCCCAAAAATGACACATTATTTTATTTATATTTTTTGTTATTATTTTCAACACTTAAATAAAATAACAACAAAAAAAGATAGTGTTGAACAATAACTTATAGAAATGGGGGGGGGGGATAATCTTTTGTCTGTAGAAAATAAAAACATAGTGGGCAAGCCAGACAAAAAATACTAATCTATTAATTATACAAAAGCCAGATGATGACATTAGGTCAGAACAGCCTAATTCTCATGCTATTGAATTCTTAGGACCTTTTAATGGTCCTTAAAAGGACAATAAACCACCCCATGATACAGTGGAATAGGGCAGAGGCTCTCAACAATTTTGACTCCTTGGCCCCCACTGTCCAAGTCAATATTTAAAGGCCCCCTTGCCCGAAACTAGACGTGTCTGATTAAAATAATTAATCATGGATATTTTTTTTTATTCTAGGAGTTTCAGAAAGAGTCTGTTTATAATTTGTGGACATACATCTTAAAGTATTTTAGCACTTTAAGTTCAGATTATTTAAATTATTTTAATATTTCTTATTTTAAATTAATTGTAAGTCATCTTGAGGCCCCCTTGGAAGTGTGCTGAGGCCTCCTAGTGGGTCCGGCCACCTGGTTAAGAACCTCTGGGATAGGGTAATGAACCTACCTTTAAAAATGATTGCCTTTTTAAAATGTTGCTGTATTTTTCTCTGTGTGATTGGCTTTAGGGCAGGGCATAAAGGATAATGGAAAGCCTGCAACATGATGTGCACTGTGGTTTTGATAAAACTGAATGGTGAATCTGTAAAAATGGATAGAAGAAACCAGTGAAACCTGTACAAATGTAAAAAATCTCACCATTGTCTTGACTAATATATGAACAACGTCTTATGACTTGTCATGTGTGTTGGTTAAGATTTGTTCTCAGAGTTGCATACATTAAGTGTCATTCAACAAGCTTGCAGTGAATGCACACAGTTGGCATGTTACCACCTTCACTGTCCCTATGTTTATACAAGAGGGGTGGTAAACTACTGAATGGTTTCAATGTATTGACAATATAATAATAAAAATACATTTCACACATAGTTTAACAATTTTGTTCTATTTGGTCCAGCTAGCCAGTTAGCAATGAAGTGATATAACACCATACCTACATAACCAGATGCTCTGCAAGAAATAGAAATAAAGAGCAAACATTCAAAAACTAATAGACCATACAATTAACTTTTATTTCCCTGTATATCACTGATTACATTTCTAAACCATGTGCAATTGAATAAACTGGTTAAAATGTATAACACTGCATGTATGCTGTATAAAAATGTGGTCAGATTTTCACACTGATCTAACAAAAACAGCAGACGGGTTGAATGAAAATGCAAATTCTCTCTCTGACAGTAGGTGGCGCTTATGCAGCAGAAATATAGCTGTTACCCTGGTAACGCCTGTACACAAAGCAGCCCTGCGCTTATAAACAATACTTTATTAGGCATTATACTGAGATAAGATGAAAAGAAAATGCCGTTGAAACTTTTCTGAAGACAGTCAGTTCCCTTCGGAGATACATTTATATGAAATAGTCATAAAGGTA